>NC_056731.1:440405731-440568231 GCF_019279795.1 Protopterus annectens
ATACACTTCTCTCACTATTCTTACACAACTAATGTAATATACACTTCTCACTATTCTGTTCACCCTGTGCATCAGACCATTTGAGCATGTCCATGCACCAATGGTGTGGATGACAGGGATGCAGCACAGGCTTCATCATATGCACAGGGTGATAATGTTTGCCAGGGGCATAGGCTGCACCAATGGATGACATCTTGTGTGTGGGTAAGGGCAACTGATATGATTGGACATGTCTATTCAGTATGCATGTGGGTATTGTGGTGCCCTGCAGATGTCTTTGCTGTGTGCGTGTATGTGTGCGCACAGTTCTGCCTTTTGTGAGGCCTACACGGGGTATTATTTACAGCTCCAGATTGTACAGACCAGGTTGTACAGCTCACTGTGTACGGCCACGGCCATGTGACCTGTGCCTGTCAGGGGTTGCACAGGCACTACCAGGTGGAGGTACAGCTTGGCTACTGTCTGACAACACATGTCCACTGGAACCATGTCCTCACTGGGAACATCCAGGGCCATGTCCACGTGGCCTGCTGTGTCCTGGTGTGGACAGTGCAGCACCAGCTGCACTGCTACTGCTACCGGTACTATGGGAGTGGGCAAGTGGGATGGCACGCTCACGTTGACCTGCACTAGGTGGTGCAGCTGGCCTATGTCCACATGGCCTATGCCTCACTCCTACCAGATGTTCCAGCACAGACAGTTCATGCTCGCGGATTGCCATGCCATGGTCAAGGATTCTGACCATGTCACCCAATCGCCTGTCCAGAACATCAGCAATCTGCTGTTGAGCATTTGCCAATGCCTGGATGTTGTCATTTAGGGTATGGATAGCAGCCCTCTGCAGCCTCTACCCTTCTCTGTTCTGCCATTCAGCACGTGCTTGTGTCGCCATTACAGTCTGGAACATGCGTCTGGTGATACCAGCTGCTGCGCTCTGTCCTGCAGGTGCATGTCTGCCAGAGGTCCTCCTACGAGCAGCACCGGCCACATGCCTGTGTGGCACATCTGCAGTCATTACACTGACACCATGGTGTGTAGACACACCTTCTGTAGCCACCACACGTTCCTGTTCCACTCTAACAGACACTGACTGTCCTTCCTCTATGGCCACTGGTGATGCGGTATGTGTTGGCAGCAGAACTGTGTGTGGGGAAGAGGGGGACATAGCTGGGATGGCAACCATTGGCACAGATTCAGCCCCTGACAACACTGACTGTACCTCATGCATATGTTCATCACTGCTAGTATCTGTGGGGACACTAACATCAGATGGACCACAGGAGGGTAACACATCTACATCACCTGTGAATGCAAAGAAAGACTCTAAATTACAATAGACACACAGACACACACACACAGACACACAGACACACACAGACACACACACAGAGACACACACACACAGACACACACACACAGACACACACACACAGACACACCATGCATGTGATTTGACAGATGGCATGCAGCATGCTTGTGATACAGCACAGGGCATGCAGCTCAGACATTAATAGTGTTAGTAAGCATACCTCCCTGGGGTGCACACTACAGCAAGCAGGTGTCATATCAGTAGCCATGCAGTTCACACAATCATGATAGTATGCATGCATCCCTGTGTTACACCATGTGGACTAGAACAGGATAACAGTACACATGGCTGATGTGACCTTGACATGTAATCTGCTGATGTGTGCATTAGCATGCATACATGTCTGACACAATGGTGTCCTGACACATGTACAGCATCGTAATGGGCATCACATTGCGGTGTTGTCTGTATGCCCTACAGATAAAATGCATGTTTAGCAAATGTGCATGAGCATGGAAGGGTAGTGTGAGCCGTCTACATTGCTATACAGTGTGAAGTACAGACACTGTGCCATTGCATGGCATCATGAGGCATCTATATTGCTGTACAATGCATAATATGTACACATTGCATAGCCATAACTGCATGCATACCCATGACATAACTGTGGATTGTGACCCACGATGCTGAGGTGTATACACACAAAACCATGCTGTGTCAAGTAACAGGTCACTAGAGGACCTACAGATGACACCCCTGCACAACAACTACAGGGTCTTTGCTGCCTGGCAACCATGTCCACATATAGCGGACATGTTAATTTGCCATTTCCCACATGACATTGATGTACCACACACATGAGGTGCACAGCTAACGGTGATGTCCTACAACAGCAAGTGAAATGTACAGTATCTGTGGCCTGATGTGGTGTCAATGTCTGTGGAAGCTGTACATGTGACTACTGTCATGCTATGACACAGTCGTGATGTTCAATAGATCTTATATGGTAGACTTCAGTGACACCTCCACTAGCTGTGCACGGGCTTTTAGGATGTCCAGTGTACCACATCAACTGTATAATCAGTCAACTAAGGCTATAATTGGACCATGTGTGGACAATGTGCAACAGGGTGTATACACATCACATCTACTGTGTGGCTACGTGTATCTGGCCATTCCCCATGGCCATGTGTGCACATGTGTTGGCTAAATGTGTGTGATGGCCATCTATTTCACATGTCTGTGTTGTCCCATATGACATACACCCATAGATGTCAGATATGTCACCATCCACAGGGCTATGCAGACAATGGGTTGTATGTTTGGTATGTGGGGTATGGGTCATGGGATAGTGTGACAATATTGCAGCCAGAACACTACGTGTCTGGGACATGTCAGATGGCACATCACAATGTGTGTACCCAATGCAGGGGCATATAACACAATGGTGACAGCTGTGGGCTGCCCATATCACAGCTCACTGTGTGGTACTGTTTGTGTACCACACATGTTGTTCCAATGCATACTACATATGCCTCCATTGTAGAACACTTCCACTGTTGTATGCACAGCTGACCACACATGTAGCAATGACAACTACTGTGGTTTCAAGTCGGTGTATTACTTAGTTTGTATATATTGCACATGGGTGACCTGTGTGAATGATGGGTGATGCGACCTGTATATCATGACTGGAATGAACATCAAGTGTGCAACTGTTAACTGGCCACATGGCAAATAGATCTACGCTTTAACATGTCTGATACTGATGACAGTCTCACCTGCAACGGACTCATGTCTGTGCAGCACACCAGAGGTACTGTATAGGGGTGACACAGCAGTATGAACATTATCCATGACTGTATGACAGCCACAGGGTACACTGTGCATGTTAACACATTTGCCTGTATAATAGCATATAGTATGCACATGTGTGCATACACAGGGTAGCATAGTGTAGTATGCAGCATGTGTGTCCACATACCTTGCATATGTTGTTACTTTACATAATGTACAGTGACACATGCAACTAAATGGGATATAATAGCCATATGTGCAGTACTGACTTACCAGGCAACTCCAGGCTCATTGGTTGGGAAACACCCACCTCCACAATGGCAGCTAATGTGTGTGGATGCTGTTTTGTGGGTGTCCCCAGACTGGCTGGTAGCTCCTCGGTGTGTGTGAGTGGGGGCTGGGTTGGTGGCCCACCACCTGTTCCACCTTGTTCCCTGGTGATTGCAGTGGCACACTGTTTTGCATGTCATATCAAGTCCGTGCAGTGTCTACGCACCTGCTGGTAGGTGCGGTTATGGCCACCCACATCGTTCACCTTCCTGCGTAGATCCTGCCACAGGTTGTCCCGCTGGTGGGCATGCTGTGGCACATGACTGAACAACACCTCGTAGTTCCCATGGAGGTACGGGATGAGGACATCATCCTCCTGGTGGCTGTACGCTGGAAGGCGTGTATGAGGCATTATCTGTAAGACATAATGATGGTGACAGGTCACAGTTTCAGAGATGTACAGAGATACTGCTGCACATACATTTCTATGACATCTAGTACATCTGCACATTTATCTTTGCAAATCAGCATGACACTGACATGACTGATGTGTTTGTGTCACACACATGTAACACCCGTTACGCATTGGATATCATCACCATATATGTGTGTCACCTCATTACAGTGTTCATATTCCATGTGAATGCTGTCTTGATGTGGGCATGTCTATTTGCCTGCACTGGTGTTCTTACCTATCTGCACATGCCAGGATGTGTCCACGGTAATGCTATTGACCTTGATGCTGTGTATATGTCACATATCAGCACAGACACAGCCTTAATGGACTTGAGCAGTGACAATGCACACATACGCATGGACACCTGTACATGTATGTGCTTTGCCATATACATCTACACAGCACTGTACAGCTGTTCAAAATCCAGCCACGTTTCACCTGTGTTGCACATGTGACAGACATGGGACAATGGCTAGTCGGATGTCATTCACAGGGATTGTTATCAACCATAGCATGTATGGGCAAGGTTTCCTAGCTGTAACAGACAGCCATTATGCCACCGTGAGGTGCATCAGTGCCACATTACTGATCCGGACAGCTGATACTACATCTAACATGCGGCCATCACACCATGTATGACTGGGATGACATGTGCAGCTGTGATGGACAGGGTTGCATGGTTTGGTGGGAGTATGTCACATGTATGTCACAGGGATCTGTCCAGCATGTGGCGATCCTAGCATTAGGACGGTGGCTGTCCATGACGTATGTCTTACAGATCATCATGGTGTAGCAAATGTCTTTATGCAAGGTAGACAGCATGCTGCATAGTGGAGGTGAGGATTGTGAAGATTGGTATCGCCCATCCATGCATGGCCATTACCCCTTAAAGGTGATATGTGATCCAATATTGGTCACCCCAGTACTGTATATGCCTGTCCAATGATCTCTGTGCACATGGATGGCACCCTGTCATGACATGGGTACCTCGTATGACTACCCAAGGGGCCTGGAGATGTCACCAAGGCAGGGAGGTGTACTGCACAACACCATCCCTTACACAGTGTCCATAAAGTTGACCACAGCCTAGGTGGTAGTTAATGGGTACAGAGATGTTCACCTAGTGGTGACAATGCTGATACCATCCATCAGAATGTGCACATATGTCACACACCTCACCCACACAGCTCATTCTGTATGTTGTTCACAACACTGACACAGCTATTCCTCATAGGTCATGGCCATTCACATCCTTACATACACAGATGCCTAACATTTGTCTGTGTGGTATGGGCTACAATGAGGGTGGAGTACAACACATTAACCCTGTTCTACCGTAGCTGGCACTGGTGTGATATGCACATGTCACTCTGGCACCTTTTGTAGTTGTGAGTCTGTCAACAGGCCACTGGTAGAACACTCCTGTGACATACAAAGGTATTTGTAATCATACATCCGTACTGTCTTGTACATCTGTACTGCTAACATCTACAGTGATAATGGTTCATGGACATGCACACCATACTCAGCAGGGTTATAGTGCGGTGCCACCCATTATGACTGTCATCACCACTTGTGGGTTGATATTATCCAACACCCTATCTGTATTGTGTGGTCATGCTAGGCACTTGTTCAGAACTTGTGAGCATGTCATGAGCTACTGATTAATATAGCACCCATTCCACACCATTTCCCACAGGTACACTGGCTGTCCTAAAATTTCCAGCTTGCTTATGGTACAACAGCATTTGTATACACGTAACGCACATATCCTGTGAGACATGGTTGTATATACAGGCATGTCCAACTGTCATGTACCAGTGCTATTGCCTGTCTATATGATGGATATGTCGTACATGTGGCAATAGAGCAATTGTCTCATGTACACATTCAATGCTCACCTCCCAACATACGACACTACAGCCTGTGGGGGATGCATTCATGCAGCCCTGCTGGGGGTAATGCTGTCACCAACCCTGACTGCACCTGACAGTCATGTGGGGATGTGTAACATTCGCAACTCACCCCACTCATCACATAGTCTCACATGATCTCCACCACAGGCCACACATACGAGGAAGACTTGTGCAGTACCTCTCCATACTCTGTGTAGGCACCAGAGGCAGCCCCCATCATGGAACACAACATCACCAACTTATAGCCCACAGACTCATGTGTTCCCATCACATACAGCCAATAGGGTGTTATAACATACACAACACACCAGTCATAGGTGACTCTGTAGGCAGTCACACTGCATTTCCACACAGCAGGCTACACAAGGCGATAGTCACTTACATCTTGCTGTTGGTAACTAGTTCTGCAACATAACCTATGCACCCATGCCACACCTCACCAGGTACGATGTGACTGTCATTCTCCATGTTAGTGTGACTGCCCTGAGATGCCACTTCACAGACGACGTGTGCAGGGACATGCAATAGCTCACCAGTCTTGTAGCCCTAAAGGTGTGGGCCTAGCCTTGGTGAGCATTATGCATTCATCTGGACCCGATACCACTGTACAACGACTGACTGTGTCACTTCAACAGTTGCCTATGCTTCTGCTGTCATTCCACAGGCATCTGGTATATGTCCGCTTTGACTGACCTGGTCAAACACAATGCTTTGGCACAGATAACCTGCATCTGTCAGCCCTGGGAGTACAGATCACATGTAAGGCTCTTGCTGCTTCTATACTGCCTGTCTTGCACAGTTTCCAATAACAGTCACCGGCAGAACGGGAACTGGCAAGCAAGACATGGGGTCATGTGACACAATGCTTGCATCATCTTCTGTGACGCACACAGGCAAGGCACACCTTATAATGCAACACTCCAATATCTCTGCAGTGACTGGGAACTGCCTCTAGGCTCTGCAGAGCACACCTGCAATGACAGGTTATGGGCAAACCATACCTATCAGGCAAATACCTGGACCGGCACACCCACAGCTGAGGTGTTCCCATATCCCACTATATTGTACACACATCCTGGCTAGTTACTTAGCACAATGCATCAGAGGTGATCCACGTGCAACTAACTGCGCCTAGAACCGCTATACACATTGTAACAAGCTACAAATTCAACAACATACCCCACTGTTACCAGACCTCATTTGTTGGTGTACTGGACAGTAGGGATCAGACAGCTACTACTGATGTGTGACTGACACTACCCCACACTTAACTGGGATAGCCACTCATGTATCGACACATCCATGAGTCATAACCTCCACTCGGCTGGATCAACCCATACACACCACCTCCAAGACCTACATTAACCTTGACATGACCACTACCAACATGTGACTGGTGTTCCACACCTGGGGTTATCCCCTCATTGGTGGGTTCCGAACATATGCTAATCAACCTTGTTAGCCACATCCCGGCACCACACCCTTCACGGCATACACAGTACATGAGTACTACAACACCAACTACAGACATCTTATGACAGCGGTTGTTAACGTCATGACACCCGTGCAGATGGACAATGCACATACAAATGCTGAAACATACCCCAGTGCACTTCATTAGCACATACACGACTGCATGGATC
The DNA here is from genome assembly GCF_019279795.1 of Protopterus annectens. Classification (NCBI taxonomy): domain Eukaryota; kingdom Metazoa; phylum Chordata; order Ceratodontiformes; family Protopteridae; genus Protopterus; species Protopterus annectens. Next base: position 440,413,124 of record NC_056731.1, read on the forward strand.
ATGCTATTCCACACAGAGCCATGATGGTACACATCAGATAACAGACGCCACTCTGGTGGTCAAGTTCCATGGACATAATGTACAACAACAGGTGGAGGCTGTTGCACAGTGGTGTACAATCCCATGGGTGGGGTAGCTCACTGGTCAGCCTCGGTAGGGCCAAGGGATCCCTCATCACATACTCCAAGACTAGCTACGTACACATTACTGCGACACATTCCGGGGTGTACCACAAGGCATTATGGTGGTATGTCAGTTGTCGCTGGCAACACCCACATCTGCTCTCACATACAACAGTCACTCAGGAACATTACAGACCCAGGTGATGTTGGCAACATGCTGGCGGATGGATTCAATGCTAACATTACACCCTCTCACTCACTACAGGGCCACAATCCATGCAGGAACATTCTGGTGTCCCTGCAGTCACACCTACACAGTACTAACCTGCACTCTATATGTCCTGGGACACTGGCCCCATGTCACCGTCAAAAGTCCCAGGCTGTGATGTCACAAACCTCTGAACGACATGTCTCCCCACTAGGCCACCATATTCAGTAATAGCCTTGTATCAGACATTGTGGCCCCTGAATGGCACACAGCAACATTTATCACACTCCACACAGGTGGCACCACAATGCACGAGTGGGACTATAGTCCTACACACCTGACTGGACTGTTCTGCACAGCTATGGGGCACACCATCAAGGACGTCATTCACAGAGACATTGTTGGGCTCCGGTCCTTTGATGCCACCCAGGTTGGACTTGTTAGGGCCAGAGCATGGCCCCTACACCTGGTGGACTCCTTTCATACAGTTACCAGGGTAGTTGATGATGGTACAGGAGTCTACACATCCTACATTGTCCTCTCATAGCCTTTCAGCACCGTTCTCCATTCTGGTATTGACAACATACACATCCACCTGCACATTGTACCCTAATTCTCAGGATGTTATGCAACGTGGCTCATGGACAGGACACACACAATGAGGGTAGCATACCATAGTACCTACTGCATTTCAGTTACATTTGGCATACCACAGTCCTCAGTCATTGGGCCCCTCATGTTCAGTATATGCTTCCCTGAGGTACAGGCTAGCACAGAGGGACTTTCCCTGCCTAACTTTACAAACCCCTGCATACAAAGTGCCATGATTGATCCACCAGCTGATACTGACTCCATCCATATGGGTGTCACTGTGACAGATACCTGATATGAATATCATGGCCTCAAGCTGCATGACACAAGGTGCATGAACATCACCTTTGCATTACACCATTCACCCACTGACTATCACATAGGTGGTAGTCCCCTGCATACATGTCACATTGTACATGTTTGTAGTACACACGTATGTCGCACCCACTCCTGTGGTTACCGTATTGCCACTGTGGCGTGGATATCCTTCTACGTGACCACACTTATCTGTACTGGGTGTGTAGCTGGTACATAGGCACCCATTGTACCTCTGAACTCAAGACTTCTACACACATTCAAGGGTACACCACCCCATTTAGGGTGTACCTTACACAACTGCTACAGCTTTACATACCACACCATTAACACGCCATGACATTTATCGAGCTCCAACAGTTAAAGTATGCGGCTGAACTACGGACACCACGTCTGTACACATTTGCATACTACATACTCAGGGGTGACCTCTGCTGAACAGACAGAGCCCATGTCCACAACAATATTAATGGATATACTCCACATACGCGACATAAGCAAAAGCCACTGTGAGCAACATGCTCATGGATATGTGCACACACGCAACAATGAGTGGGATGTGCTTGAGGGTTACATTCCCAAACCAGACACTCACCATGCTTTGGAACATGAGTCCTATGTACATCACGCAGGGACACTCAGTAGCAATGTTCATGTGATACCTCCCTTGGTGGTTGGGAGACACATGTACGCCAGGGATCACTGCAGTGGCTGTACTGTGCAGAGGTGCAGGTAACACATGGCTCTGCTGTTCACAGGACACTACCCTAGAGAGGTGCCACTGGTGTGAACACTATAGTTGTGACTACACATGGACTTGCCAGACTGCATAGTACCCCACTATGAACCTGTGAAGCTATTACATGTCCATTGTGCATGGTTACTTGGTAGCCCTTTCATTTAGATTAGCTATCATGCTATTGCAATGCCCCATGCCTTCAAGCCATATATATCCTGTTATTGTACATGCCAATAGACGATACCTTTGGTATGCATGATATGCCTGTTATGCTGTGTAGAATATCTGACATATCCACCTACAATACTATACATTACACATATTTCACATATTTCACATAGTATCCCATAATGCAAAGCATACTTGCATAGCGGGACCACCTTAGACATGTTATTGTCATTATATGCCCATACACATGCCTACTGTGACAGTATATCAACATATACTATCCCCTGCTATGGCACGTACTTGTTGGACATACCCTACCACTGACAGCGGGTTGAATGGAATTGTTCTGTTTAAAGCCCTCATGTAGCATCCCTTGTGGTGTCTGTGATGTGTACCTTGTGGCCCACTGCTAGACGCACAGTTTCTACATGCATTAGTATGCTCAGCAAGACATCACTACATAAATGCCTTTTCCCACGTTATGCATTGCGGACACTTTTAATTAATGCAAACCAGGCTATTCATACAGTAAATAATTAATAAAAAACATGCTATACATAAATGTACGTACCGAGTGTTCTACATACCTTGTTATCGTTACGGACTTTTGTCTCTATCTCTCTCACACTGTTTAAACAGGTATTTTGTATGAGCATACGGTTTGAATGTCTGGCAAGACATACTTATATACGTCGATACCTGTAACATGTGGTTTCCTCCCGCCAATTGGTGTTCCTGAGTGACTAATTACTTGCATATCAGCTGTGCAGCTACTCCATTCACCAATTACCCGGCAACAGTGGGGTATAATTGAATTCTCCACTTGGGTGTTGCCCATTTGCCCTACCTTCGGGGAGACGGCCTGTATTGTGTTTTGTTATGTGTAATTGCAACTGCTATGCATAGAGACAATTATACTTTGGATTCATGTCCCCCTTGGATTGTGTGTGACTGCTAGAGTATGTGGTTCAACATGTGGGTGTACCTGTCATCCCAACGTCTGATAATGGACTATTGCAAACAAAACCTGTAACACCGCCGTTTGTTCCATTATATAACGGCTGCAATTTTGCATGGCACCTTTAATTGTGTCTCTCACAAGGTATGTTGATGGTTCTGCAGATGTAATTGACTGACTGGATGTTTGTGCTGTTATTGCAGTCTGTATTGCTTTGGTTTCTAGTGTGGGGGATGTTGGTGGGTGTACGTAGCATATACAGGTTTGTGGCGCTTGCATTTCTACATATTCCAGATATATGTGTGTGGGCCCCATCCCTAATTAAAGAGCTATCAGTTAGTAGACTTATGTTACGGGATTGCACATTGGGCCATTGTTAACTGGTTTCTATATAGTATGCAGGTGATGTTGCTACTTCCATACCTCCGGAATTGCAGCGATATGTAAAGGGATATGTCTAAATGACAGCTATCCCATGTATTTCTGTCCCAGATATTTGCAGTCATTGCGGTTGTGTTGGTAACACAACCACTTTGCCATGGGTTGCCAACTTTTCATATGGCCATTGTTGGACACTTGCGGGACGCACAGCAATGTTTACACGCCAACACATAGCCACGGTCAGTACACAGGTTAGCACATACTTGCATCCTCAATACATACCTATTGTGGGACTTTGGCTACTTATCATATTGCATGTAACATTTACGTTTCTTACATACAGGCATAACTATTTAATGCAACTATTACATTATATATGGGACATATTAATGTCCTACAATCCCGGACATTTGCTCTTTGTAATGATTTATGTCAGGACACACCTGCCCAGGGAGGGGCTGTCCCTCCTAATGTGGGACAGGTGGTAACCGTATGCCTACAGCTAGCTATACCCACACCTACCGTAATGATCTACCTCCGAGTTGGCACTAACAGACACATGATGCGGACACACACACACACACACACACACACACACACACACACACACACACACAAACACACACATTACAGTCACACGGGGACGCACATGGCACCCTCAACACACACATACACGGACTACGGCACTCACAAACACAGTTGAACACAGTACCTACGTGGACCGCAACACCGGCAACGGTAACTAAATGTCCCTTCATATCATCATACAACTACTCGCGGTTGTATTGTTCCAGTACTGTGTTCTTTCGGTCTTTCAGCCTTGTGGTTACGCATGTCAGTATGTTACACATTCCATAGTTGGAGGTATCCTATTTATTTGTACCTCCAAGGTGTTATGAATGTCGTTGATCTATCTATATATCAAACACACAAACTCCAAATTACGAAAATTAGAAGTGCCAACACAAACCACGGACGGCGGCTCCTTCAGCCCAAGTCTACGAACCACAGCTTTCTTCTGCCAAGGTCTACGGACCGCAAAAAGTACCAAATTCAAACAAACAGCTGCTCCACAAGTACTTTAAATATTTTTATTCCACAAACTCAGATTTCGTCTTTAAATATTTTTATTCCACAAACTCAGATTTCGTTTTAAATATTTTTATTCCACAAACTCAGATTTCGTTTAAATATTTTTATTCCACAAACTCAGATTTCGTCTTTAAATATTTTTATTCCACAAACTCAGATTTCGTTTTTAAATATTTTTATTCCACAAACTCAGATTTCGTTTTAAATATTTTTATTCCACAAACTCAGATTTCGTTTTAAATATTTTTATTCCACAAACTCAGATTTCGTTTTAAATATTTTTATTCCACAAACTCAGATTTCGTTTTAAATATTTTTATTCCACAAACTCAGATTTCGTTTTAAATATTTTTATTCCACAAACTCAGATTTCGTTTTAAATATTTTTATTCCACAAACTCAGATTTCGTTTTAAATATTTTAAATCTGAGTTTGTGGAATAAAAATATTTAAAGTACTTGTGGAGCAGCTGTTTGTTTGAATTTGGTACTTTTTGCAGTCCATAGACCTTGGCAGAAGAAAGCTGTGGTTCGTAGACTTGGGCTGAAGGAGCCGCCGTCCGTGGTTTGTGTTGGCACTTCTAATTTTCGTAATTTGATCTATCTATATATATTTGCAGATATCGCTGAATCTGTATATATCAACATATATCCCTCTATCGCCCTTTCTATCTGTATTATATATATGTATGTATGTGTACATATATATATATATATATATATATATATATATATATATATATCTGATGGGGAAAGTGACAGGCAAGCTACACCTTTCATTGTGTACTTGTTGGTGTATACTGTTTCCTGGACTCCGCACGTTTGTGTCTGTACATGTCACGTTACACACCTGCCATAGGTTAGGGTTACCAGCTGTCCCACTCTGTGAGGGACAGTCTCTCTTTGGGCAGTTGTGTCCTGCATAATATTTGTAAACATGGCAAATGTCCTGAGATTTTAGAACATACTTATTTCCTATAGCTTATGTAATAGTTGCATAAAACAGTTATTCTGTATCTGAACCACCTATATGTTCTAGAAACAGAATAAGTAAGTAAACATTACAAGGATGAGCTTTTATCCAGGCAAAACAGTGAAGTTCTCAATTTCGTACTGGCCGGGTCTATGTGTCGGCCTGCAGACATCTGACGTATGTCCCACATTGGTCATTTGAAGAGGTGGCAACCCTACCATAGGTACATCTTGGCTAGCAATAGTGTTAGGTGATTCTATACATGATTGCGTGTTCTACTCCTGGCAGTGGTCATTTTACCCTTCAGAGCAGGCGCTATTAGTACAGGGGTGATTAATGCTGGTTTCACCTGTTCTGGACATCATTGACCGTGATCTGTGCGATATTCGGAGAAGCTTATCCCTGTTTCGCGCATATCCATATAGTCATATTTAAACGTCGCTTACCAGCAGTGGGCAATGCATATTCCCGCATATGATCTGATGACCTGCATCCGACATGCATTACTCGTGCCTTCGGGATTACGTTACATCCCTTGCAGGATGTGGGACCGGGAACATGCATGACAGTCACTGCATTTAACACATGGCCATCTGGGATTTGTACACGTGTTATGTTGTTTTGTACGTGGAGTATACTACGGCTGTTACTCCATACTGCACTCGCATGGGTAACTCAGTTAGTTTACATATTGCTGAGTACAGTTAATGGTATGTCCATGTGATGTTTACTGGATGTGCTCCGGCATTGGGTATGTATATCACAGTGAGCCACGCACAATACTGTGCTACACCTTCAAACGACCATAGGTGGAGCATGCTGGGGTGACGAATACCTGTCATGGGTACACCCCATGCCTTGACACAACATCCATGATTATATTATGTGAAGCCCCTCATTAACGCAGCAGGGACTCCGTGTTGAGTGTGTGCAGAACAGTGCTTACACACATGTGCTCCCACAATTGCCTCTGCTCCACTAAGCAACAGTTGGTTACTCGATGTTGTGGCAATAGCAGACACTGTTTGCCCTGTTTGGTGTATGGCCTCTGACAATCGGCCGTGTACCTACCGATATACCTGGGAACCTATACACACAGCACCACCATATGCTGATATGCGCATGTACTGTTCAGGTGTTGACATTCCATGTTCCGATAGCTGTTGTGTGCCCAATGTTTGAGGGCTGCCTACGTAGGATTCACACAGTGGGCCACCTATACATTACAATTTACAGGTGGTCATGTTTGTGTGCCATCCATTTTACTGTGTGTGCAGGTGGAGTGGTGTGTCAGTCCGTAGGGGCCTACACTGTCAGAGTATGTGCTATATGTTCACTCTTTGCCAAGGCATAGGCATATTGTGCACGCCTCCATCTGCCTACAGGGGCTGGCACAGTGTGTTCATGGTCTGAATCCCTCTGTGCCTGTGATGGCTTTGGCAATTGTGGTGGGCTATGAGGGCCTTCACCATTTTGTCCCTGCTGCAGCTGTTTCCGCAGGATCATATTATGTAGCATGGCACATACTATGACGATGTGGGCACACGTGCCTGGAGAATACTGCAAGGCTCCACCAGATGTGTCCAAGCACCGGAACCATGATTTCAGCATCCCGAACACACGCTCTATGATGATTCTGGTTTGTGCGTGTGCCTCATTATGGCATTCTTGCATGGGTATGTGTGCATTTCTGATGGGAGTCATCATCCACGGCTCCACTGCATAGCCAGCATCCCCCACAAGGTGGCCATGTGGGATGTCCCCCCTGACAATTACCTGATACAGCTGTGAGGCATGCCAGATATGGGAGTCATGGTAGCTTCCAGGGCTGCCAGCACACACATCCGTGACAATGCCATGGGCATTGCACATGACCTGGCAGTTGATGGAGTGGAATCCCTTGTGGTTTATGTAGCGCCTACCATGCTCACCGGTGGTGACTTGATTTGTATGTGCGTGCAGTCTATCGCATCCAGTACCTCTGGGTAGTGTGCCACACAGTGGAAGTGACGCATATTGCTGGCCAACTCCTCCTGTGCTCGGGGGAATTATATATGCTCATTGGCATGTGGTAACATGGCATCCAGGAAATGGTGTAGTACCCTGGATGCTGATGCCTGTGAGATCCCCATTATATCTCCAGTTGACCTTTGAAAGGTACCTGTGGCTAGTATTCACAAGCTTACACATAGATTCGTGCCCACTGGGATGGGTTCTCCTCTGTTGTTTCTGGTTCTCAGACGTGGCCAGCACAGCTCCACTATTTGCTGTAGGATGTCCATGTCCACCCTGTAATGCTCTACTATCTCCAGATCATGTAGCCCCTGGTAGGTTACCCTTGGTCTGAACACTCTTCTCCTCCTCCAGGGCCTACGGTAGTTGTCGGCATCATCCTCCACAACACCGTCAGTCTCTAACACATGCTGATGAATCACAGCTATGGCAGCTCCCAACATGTACATTTTAAAAGTTCCCCATGTGTTTACACCTATGGTGCAGTGTTTGGGAATACACAGGTGTGTGTAGGGTGCTTTCACACTTTATACTATTGTGCTGTGAACACTGATGATGTCATAGGGTGTGTATGTACGATCGTAGCTACAGGGTATCTTATGTGTTTTACTACCGGAACTACTATTGTGGTGCCTTTGGTGTTGAATTACATATGGCTGATGTGGATTACCTCTTGACCTTCCCTTTACATTTCTGCACGTTCCACCTACCATTTTCTGGCATGCATCCGGCAGCCTGCTTTCATTTGTACTTTCCTAGACCTGGCGTATCTTGCGTAATGTGTGCTATTGCCGGTCTACTGTTGGTTTGCTTTGCTCTGCTATGACAGATCTCCTATCTTAGCAATCCAATGCCTCCCCTCCTTTCTTTGCATTCCAATGCCTCCCCTATCCTGTTTTGCAGGTTTCTGCGAGCAGACTTGTCAGCTGCCGTCGATTGGCCGCCGTGAGTTGATTGGTGTTGATTGCTCATTAGTACTCCATTACCCTACTTTGGCATTTCCTTCTTTTCTTCCCCTGACCTTCCTGTTTGTGCTATTGTTCGCAGCGCATGCATCTGCTTACTGGGTTTCAGGCATGTTTTCATCCCCGTACACATGCGCTTTTGGGCACCATGTGTGCTCTCAGCTAAACGATTCTATACCTTCCTCTCCACCCCTGTCCTGCAGCTTTGCTTAGCAACGGCCAGGCCAGATTTGCATTGCTCCAATGTGCTTACTGCTGTGGTGGCACACCCCTCTGCTGCTGTCCTGTATCTCCTCTGAGCCACTCCTCAGTGTTATAGCGCTGCACCGTATGGTACAACCTTCATCCGGCGGGACATTTGCGATTCAGTATTATCTGCCTCATTTACATGGCATTGACTACTAATTCATAGTTACCATGCTGAACACTGTCGCAGGCCCTTAGCAACCCTTGCACCTTGGTTGTGGTGTTCCATGCCTACCATTGTGTATTATGATGTAAACCTGATTTGTATTACATTGCGATTTTATGACATTTTTATATAATTTCTTTATGTTCCAGTTTGCGTACATATGCCCTGCAGTTGTACTGTGCGTTACTGTGGACATGACATTAAATGTTGTTTTTTAGGTGTTGTGCATCTTTTCTTATGCCATTGGCTGTGTATTTCGACATTGGCATATGTTAACTTTGTAATACATGAGTCTGGTCCACTTCCATAGCTCCAATGTTCTGTTTGGGAAAATGTAAACCATGTTTTTTGGTTTACATTTCCGTGGGCTTACGGTACACCTGCACCACTTCATGAATCACTATCTGCCTTCATTTGCATGGTGCGACACTGCGCATGGGGTGATTAGCATACCTATGCCGAGGGCTGCACAATTCTGGTGTATGCCGGTAGTGCACGTGGTATTGGATCGTACCTGAATTGCTCGACGGCCATATTTGGCATTATTCCACCTACGCTACGTCTGCGCCTGGAGCAAGCTTCATGAATCCTGGGGAAAGTTTTGTTTGAAAGCAGAATTTTCTTTCTTTGTGCTGGAACAGATAAAGAATGAAATAAGGGGAGGCCCATGGGAGGAGAAAATTGAATTCAGAGAACTGTGGTGGCAAGTTACCCTGGAAGCAGGAAACCCCTCTGGGCTAAATGGTTATGTTTCTATTTTACCCTTATTAAAACTAAGATCTGCCAAACTTTAAGTATTTTGAGGTGCAATATTCACTTTTAGCCAGTAGATGGTAATATTGTATTAATCTTCATGCCAGGATGATATATATATATATATATATATATATATATATATATATATATATATATTTATATACATATACATATATATATATATATATATATATATATATATATATATATATATATATATTTTTTTTTTTTTTTTTTTTTTTTTTTAAAGTGAGTGAGAAAAATTTTAAATCAGGTTTTAAATTAATTATTTATTTAAGTATGTGATGTAATGTATTTTAATGTATTTACCAACATTGTTTTATTAACTTGGGAAAATGTGCAATATTTTTAAAAAAGTTTATTAAAATGTGCTTTTTTAAAAGGTAATAGTTAGCTATTGTATTAATGTCATCGGATAGTTCAAGAGTTCATGTTCTATTCCTTTTGGTTTATAACTAATTAATTGAGGTATATATTCTTTAATTTAAGTTACACTGGTCATCTGTTGAAGTCTTGCAGTGGAGAGACGAAAATGCATGTGTTGTGAATTACGTTAATGACAATTCTTTAGTGTTTGTGTTTTCTCTGTTTGTGCTTATCGAATAAACTGGCTTAATTCAGCACCTCATACTATCTTCGGCTCAGAGGTACCTTCTTCGTGTGGATTACAGGTTTTATTTTTGGGTGCCTATCCTCTTTTGTTTGGTTTACAAGTATAATATAAATACAAGTTAGAGAATGTATCCTTTTGCTATACTGTTGATTTATAAATTTTTTCATCGTCCATTTTATGAATTGTGACATCTAGGTAACTTATTAAGTTTTCAGTTATTTTATATGTGAATTTAACAAAAATCAGTAGTAGATCCTATATAGTCAAATTATTTGAGTTTATCTGCAGTACTGGTCCAGAAAATACATATATTATCTAGGCAGTGTTTATAAAACTTCCAATATTGTGCATAATGGGAAATAAGATTAATTTTTTTCCCCAAATATGAAGCACTATGTTCGCATATGTGGGATCACAACATGCTCCCATTGCTACTTCATTTTCCTGTTTATAAAACTCTCCTTCAAATTGAATAGATTTAATATTTAGTACTATTTCCATGAATTCCAACAGTACTCTGAACTCATTAAAATTAAATCCATCTTTTTCTACAATAGCCTCTTCAAACCATTCTAACTGAATTCTGTGCAGTATAAATAAAAAAAGTTTTACTATTGTAACATACTTCAATTTCTTATCATATAATTCATTCTGTATATTCTTCAAGAAATCCCATGAGTCTTTTAAAATTGCCAAAAGGGTCTCACTGAGATGGATACCTGGTGTCAAAATCATGGCCTCAAGCTAAATGCCAAAAAGTGCATAGTCATCCCCTTTGGAAAAAACAAAGTACCCACAAACTACCACATAGGTGGTAGTCCCCTCAATACGGAAAACGTAATAAGGGATCTGGGGACCCAAGTAGATAGTAATTTCTCCTTTGATAATCACATTGCCAAAGTGGTTAGAAAATCCTTCTATGTGGCCCACCTATTCACAAAAGGGTTTGCATCCAGATCAAAAGAGGTCATTGTGCCCCTCTACTCATCACTCATCAGACCCATCATAGAGTACAACACCCCATTTGGGATGTACCTTACAAGACACCTGCAACAGCTAGAAAGACCACATAAGTACCTCACCAAGAGGATCACTGGCCTCAAACAGATGCCCTATGCAGCTCAAGTGAAAAAAACTCCAGCTGTACTCATTTGCATACTGCCTACTCAGAAGTGATCTTTGCCTGACATGCAAGGCCATGTCCAACCCAGAATTGATGGACATGCTCCACTTAAAGAAAACCATATCCCCCCAAGTCACATGCTCTAGAGGTCTAAACCTCACCACAACAATAAATAGGACGTGCTGGAGGGATAGATTCCTGTCCCAGAGACTTCCCATGCTTTGGAACAAGATTCCAATCTACATTAGGCAGAGCTCCTCACTAATCGCAGATATACCCCAGGGATTACCTCAGTGTCACTGCTCAACAGAGGCACAGCAAAATAATGGGTATAGTTCCCCATACTAAAGGGGTGGCGTAAGCCACAAAACTATGGGCTAGGCTTGTAAATGCCCTCGGGCAGATAGCCTAGTATGAACCTATGAACCTATGAACCTATGAACACTCTTCAAGAGAAACCTTGATGAGTGGATGGGAAACAGAAATTTTACCCCGGGGATCACTTCAGTGGCTCTGCTGGACAGAGGCACAGGGAACTAATCTAAGGGGGCAGCGGAAGCCAACACATTCTGGCTAGGCTTATAAATACCTTTGGGCAGATAGCCTAGTACCTACCTATGAACCTATGAACCAATTACAGTTTCATCCATCCACACTTTTTTGAGTTTGTAATCTATATATTTCACTATTCAGTATGTTTGGACTCATTAGCAGCCACAATTGGCCTAAGTGGTCAGTCCAAAACATTTTTATGGACCTTTGGGATCCCAAGTATGGGCATTATGACTGTTTTTCCATCCATAAGAAATTATATGTCCTTATGTCTGTCATAAGTAATGAAACTAATAATCCCAAAAACACGTCTAGATATGTAAAAACCAAGAAATTTAGATCAAACAATCCAGAGCCACGAGTATTTAACTTTTTAATCTCACTTAATTGCTAGTAAAACTTTCACAAATATGCTTTTTCAGGCAAAAATCATTAAAATGAAAAACAAGTGTTTATATATTCTTAAAAACATCAATTAAATACATCGTCCTAGTGGAATGGAAAACAGCTACCATCATCCCTTTGCAGAAACTATGGACCCATTAGCCTGACCAGCCTGATCTGCAAGGCCAAGAAATGAATCATGGATCTTATTAACAAAGATATAGGAAATCTCCAAATGCTCAACTGCACCCAGGTTGGCTTTGTCAAGGGGAGATCAAGCCTGTTAAACTTGGTGGACTTCTTAAAGGCAGACACCAAAGCCTTACACAAGGGCAAATCTTTGCATACAGCCTACCTAGACTTACCCAAGGCCTTTGATACAATTCCCCATTCAGGCATCATTGATAAACTCACCCAGCTGGATATGAACCCATATATTGTCAGGTGGGTTGTAAACTGGCTCACTGATAGAACTCCTATGGTAAAAATAGGGGATTCTACCTCCTCCAGCAGACACATAACCAGTGGTGTTCCATAGAGATCAGTTCTGAGACCCCTACTGTTCAGAATCTACTTCTACAAAGTAGAGGCTAAAACTAAATTACTGTGACTGACAAAGTTTGCTGATGACTGCAAACTGGAAGCGATCATTGAAACTACAACAGATCAGCAAATAGACTCCAAGGAAGCAACCAGCTTGCAAAAGATTACACCACGAGTTTACCTAGGTTTCGTCTTTAATCAGACTTCTTCAGAACACAACTGATACAAATAGTAAAAACCCAACCTTTTATACATACTTGAGAATGACATCATCAAATAATCAATTAATCAATTAATTAATTATTGTAAAGGCCAGCATTCAAAATAAAAGCAACAATATAGACATTACTAAAGAGGCCGTGTACAAATGCACAAGTTAAAAACAGCACAAAAACAGTCATCTAACACTAAAAAATGAAAAATAAACATTAAAAACTTAAATAAACATGCACCATAAATCAATTATTGCATAATCATGTGCTTTAAGTATTGCAGATGTTACACCATGATCCAACTTAACCTAAAATGTTCTTTAATCTTAAAATAGGCATAATGCTAATGCAGTCATTAATGCCTGGAAATACCAGTGCATTAAGTTTCAGCTGCCATTTCATCTCACAAATATCTAAGTGAACCTCCAGCATTTTGCCATAGTTGTCTACCAATATCTGCTGAATGACACTAAATTTAAAAGTGTGCCCAATATTTGTATCCATATGCCTATATAAAGCGTTGGTCTTTTTCTTCAATCTAATATCCGATTGATTCTCAATAATTCGATCTCTAAACGCCCTGCACATCTTCCCAATATAAAAGGCCGGACACTGCATGCACAGCGCCACACACACAACACTCATACTATAACAATCAAAATGAGCCCCAGGCCTTACAGTAACCCCAGCCACTTTAAATTCCACGCCAGTTACATTGATCAAGTGACATACACTGCACCTACCACACTTAAAATTGCCCCTACTCCTGTAAGAAACAATATGTGGTACATCATCCTTTTCCAATAACTGTTTAAAGGAACGACCTTTCCTAAAAACACATTTGGGTGGTACCCCCAACTTCCCACTGACCAATTGATCTAATTTTAAAAATTTCCAGTTGCTGGTAACAATCTCAGCAATGTGAGGTGCATCAAAGGAATAGGTCGTAATAAAATATAATGGATTATCGTTGCTAACCTGTGTGCATAAACTTTCACTCTCAGGATTAATGTTACCCATACAAGCACTTCTTCCATCCACAATATTAATAGCCACATGCCCATGCCCGTTATCAGGTTTCCCATGTAACAAAGCCCAATAAATACCACTAACCCTCTTTGATTTAACCTCATCAGCAATGCAATTACATAATGCTGTCGGGTAACAACGCCTAATAAACATCAATTTAATAAATTCAACTTCCTTAAGAAAATCAGCATCCAAACTAGTCATTCTCGCTGCCCTGACCATCTGCCCTTTGACAATTGCCTTCCTTTGATGGTCAGGGTGACAGCTTGAATAGTTCAAATAAGAATTTGAAAATGTAGCCTTTCTATGAATGGTGGATATCAATCCTAAATCAACTGGATTAACAGTCAGATGAACATCCAAGTAGTCAATTTCAACCTTACTCATGTTGTGGGTAAATTTCAGAAATTCTACAGAATTATTAACATAATCCATGAATACCCTAAACTCCTCAGTTCCACCATCCCAGACGATAAACAAATCATCTAGGAAGCGGGTATAAAAACTAACGTGGGGCATAAACCGGCTAGTAAATAAAAATTCTTGCTCCCAGTATGCCATAACGTAATTGGCATACACTGGGGCACAAGCCGCCCCCATTGCAACACCAGTTGTCTGCTTGTAGTAACATCCTTCAAACTGAATAAAATTGTTGTTAAGAACGACTTCCATTAAACCTACCAACAAATTGATTCTGTCCTGGTCAAACAACCGTGTTTTTAGCAACCATTCAAGCCCTACTGTAGTGGGAATAACCGAAAACAAATTAATAACATCAACTGTAATCATAATAGTATCATTAGTGAATTTAACCCCTTTTAACCTCTCCAAAAATGACCAAGAGTCTTTGGTGATATAATCGAATTCCTTTAAACCCTTTTGTAATTCAAAATCCAAAAATTTACTTATAAAGCAAGTTTTACTGCGCTTCCCATCTACAATGGGCCTGAAGGCCAAATTGTTTAAACCTTTGTGGATCTTAGGTATTCCAAAAATCCCACTGACCAGAGGATAATCATTATTCAAATAACTGTACTCTGCTTCATTTATATGCCCCTGCCAAAGCAAATCTTCAATATACAAGTTAACCTTACTATAGGCAATATTAAGTTCGTTAAGACTAACTTCTTCATAAGTATCCGTCGCCAACAATGCCATGATATTATTTACATAATCAACCCTGTCAGTGAGCACCAGACCGTTACCCTTGTCAGGCTTCATAAATTTAATAGTTCCATCATTTGCTAGTTCATCAAATAACCCATGCTCTTCAAAAGTTAAATTGTCCATTCTATTATAAGCCTGCTTGTTATATGGACACCTCGCCTGCTTAAAATGCTCCCTAATATCAAATTCACAAATCTTTTCATAAGCATTAATCACACCATTGCTAGGGGGCATATACCTACTTGGTCTTTTTAAAATCAAACCAGCTTCATTCCTGTTTGCACCATCAAACATCAATTTCAAATTCATTTTCCTCACCAACATTTTTAGGTCAACTAAAGTGTCACTCAGAACACCCCTAGCTAGGGGGACAAAAGTTAACCCTTTAGCTAGTAATTCCACATGTCGCTCATTAATGACTTTGCTGGAGTAATTATATATCTTGAAATCGTCGTATCTATTGGCTATTATTAAAGAGTTACTAAGCCCATGATTATATGCTGTTGCAGCTTCACCATCAATTATTTGAATTAATTCCTCAATACCACACTCATTCACAGTAATCGGAGCTACATCCCCAGAAACTTGCATATTCAGATAATTCACATCACTAGTCAAAGGCTGATAATCCAAATCTAATTGCATAGAAACCCCACTATGACCAGTAGGAAAAGAATGCAAGCTAACATCTAACAAAGAAGCATACTCAGCATCACCATTACCAACGCTATTACTAATAATAATCTCCCTAGTAAAATCCATAGGGGATAAAGCATCCTCACAAACTAAAGACTGTTGGATGATAATGCGGGATG
The DNA here is from genome assembly GCF_019279795.1 of Protopterus annectens. NCBI lineage: Eukaryota > Metazoa > Chordata > Ceratodontiformes > Protopteridae > Protopterus > Protopterus annectens. Next base: position 440,429,275 of record NC_056731.1, read on the forward strand.
CCCCTGTATCACTAGCTGTTAATAACAATTTTGGCTCGCCTAATGGTTCTAATTCACACATACACACATTATCTTCTCTCATCACAGGTGAGCTTTCCCCAAATTCAAAATGCCAGCTCGTATTCGATGGCATACTACCCATGTCGTGCATATCCTCAAACCCACACTCATGATTAACAACCAAATTTAAATGTGAATCACCAGTGACCGTTTCAGCCAAACTATTGCTGTAAATTTCTGCAACGCTGCTAAAGGCATCACTAAATTGCGAAACTTGTAAAGCCTCCGAAGTGAATTTTGTAGTATTAACAAAGTTACCCTCATTACAAACAACATGATTTTGTTCACAATACACACAAATTGTCCCAACATTACCATTGTCCAGATACTCATGCGCCTTGTCAACAAAAGAAGAAAAGGAAGCATTGAAAATGCAGTCAATATTTCAAATAGGAGAATAAGTGGCATTATACGCAACACAAGAATCACCACTTAATTGTGGACATTGCTCAACTTCTGTAACAGATTGATTGGTTTCATTAAAGTCCACACGATGCAAACGTTCAATACTGCTATTACCAATCACTTCATCAACACGTGTACACACATTTTCACCCAGACCACATAATTGGTGCATTCCACAAGTAGAAACATCAAGCGAAACGCCACCAAAAAAGTCAAAAATGTTACTGCTAACATCGGCAATTCGTGCTGCTGAACACCCATTTGACAAGGAAGAAGCGGAATAGTTATTATCAACAGCATCTAAACATTCATGGTAGGATCTACAATTAAAAAAGCTAGGTTGAGCTGAAAAACACGTTGAATTTGAAGGCTCACCTAAGCGGTTGAAATCATTACCAAGCATTATCTTCTCCATTGGGCCCGATTGGCCCCGCTGTTTAAATTGCTGAAGTTCGTTGTTTTTGGCTTTGCGCCTTGCCTGACGAAATCGCTGGACTCGCTTGATTCCTGCCGTTGGTTTCGGCCCCTTATCCTCTCCGACCTTCTCGGCTCTGCATCTAAAGGGAAATCAGCTCGTTCAGGCTGCCCATTTGTATTTTCTTCCATTGATGTCACTTCCGGATCCCTGTTGAAAACGCTCTTATTTAAAGGGACTCTGCCATAGCAATTACCTTCAGACATAGGGTAGACTTGATTACGCCTATACTCATTGTTGTCCCTTTCAATTTTCTTGGCCTTCCTAGCGTGTATAGATGCGCATTGATTGTTCACATCCGCCAACAGATTGTTATAGTTTGTTAAGTAATGCTCAAAATTTAAATCAGTAGTGATTGCCTCATTTACAGCTTCCAGCTCACTCAATAAAGAAGCAATTTGCTGGTCATTATATTTAATAATAATAGCTAGAAGCTCAAGCCCCATTTTGTCATATAACTTATGCACTTCTTCCAACATATCTTTTTTAGTTGCAATCCCATTGGGGTACTTCCAGGCCCGCAGACCTTTCGGTACAATACCACAGTCAATATTTTTCTGTAAATACCCATTTTTAATCTGCAATTTTTTGAGCAAAAATAACTTTTTCTCAAAATCATTTAAATGCTGTGCCATGGGCTTAAAGTCATTTCTTTCAGCATTCACCACCACCCCACTTCGCTGAAAATTGAAGTAATTAACTCTCCGCCTATTGACGTCAAAGTCAGATAAAATGTTGCCATCTAAGTTGCTAGAGGTGGATGGATTCGCAGCCCTCACTCCAGTATTCACCTCAGGAGAACTACGTCCTACACTTACAACAGAGGCAAACTCACGCCTTCCACCTGGTCTAGGTCCAAACTTGCTGTCATTATTTTCCTTTTGCTGACCTTCTACCAAACACTGAATTTGCTTAGAATGTTCAAGTAATTTTTGGTTGATAGCCTCCAATAAGCCCAAAATGTCTGGTCCAACACCACCACTCTCCATACTGAAAAAGCAACCAGAACTACAACAGACCAGCAAATAGACTCCAAGGAAGCAACCAGCTTGCAAAAGATTACGCCACGAGTTTACCTAGGTTTCGTCTTTAATCAGACTTCTTCAGAACACAAATGATACACATAGCAAAAACCCAACCTTTTATACATACTTGAGAATGACATCATCAAATAATCAATTAATCAATTAATTAATTATTATAAAGGCCAGCATTCAAAATAAAAGCAACAATACAGACATTACTAAAGAGGCCGTGTACAAATGCACAAGTTAAAAACAGCTCAAAAACAGTCATCTAACACTAAAAAATGAAAAATAAACATTAAAAACTTAAATAAACATGCACCATGAATCAATTATTGCATAATCATGTTCTTTAAATATTGCAGATGTTACACCATGATCCGACTTAACCTAAAATGTTCTTTAATCTTGAAATAGGCATAATGCTAATGCAGTCATTAATGCCTGGAAATATTGAGAAGACGTGCAGGGCATTTAGAGATCGAATTATTGAGCATCAATCGGATATTAGATTGAAGAAAAAAGACCAACACTTTATATAGGCATATGGATACAAATATTGGGCACACTTTTAAATTTAGTGTCATTCAGCAGATATTGGTAGACAACTATGGCAAAATGCTGGAGGTTCACTTAGATATTTGTGAGATGAAATGGCAGATGAAACTTAATGCACTGGTATTTCCAGGCATTAATGACTGCATTAGCATTATGCCTATTTTAAGATTAAAGAACATTTTAGGTTGTCGGATCATGGTGTAACATCTGCAATATTTAAAGCACATGATTATGCAATAATTGATTTATGGTGCATGTTTATTTAAGTTTTTAATGTTTATTTTTCATTTTTTAGTGTTAGATGACTGTTTTTGAGCTGTTTTTAACTTGTGCATTTGTACACGGCCTCTTTAGTAATGTCTGTATTGTTGCTTTTATTTTGAATGCTGGCCTTTATAATAATTAATTAATTGATTAATTGATTATTTGATGATGTCATTCTCAAGTATGTATAAAAGGTTGGGTTTTTACTATTTGCATCAGTTGTGTTCTGAAGAAGTCTGATTAAAGACGAAACCTAGGTAAACTCGTGGCGTAATCTTTTGCAAGCTGGTTGCTTCATTGGAGTCTATTTGCTGGTCTGTTGCAGTTCTGGTTGCTTTTTCAGTATGGAGAGCGATCATTGAAACCCCTAGCAAGATCAACATCTTGCAAGGTCTTACACAGACTAATGACTGGTGTTAAAGTCATGGCCTTAAACTTAGTGCAAAAAAATGCATTATCATCCCCGTCAGCAAGGGTGATGTTCCTGCAAACTACCACATCAATAGCATCACCCTAAAAACACAGTCAATGGTGACAGATCTGGATACACAGGTTGACAGCAACGTTAACAACTTTGATCACCATGTCTCCACAGTGGTATTTTATATTGCTCATCTCATAAGCATTGCTTCCAGAAAAAAGAGGATATAATCCCCTTGTAACCTTCCCTCATCAGGCCAATAATAGAGTACAACATGGTATGTTCCTTTCCAAACACCTGCAGCAACTGGAGAGACCAAAAAGGTTCCTTACAAATAAAATTCAGAGTCTTCAAGATTTGTCTTATCTGGACAGACAAAAATCATTGTCACTTTACTCTGTGTTGTAGAGACTGCTCAGAGGCGACCTGTGCCTTGCATATAGAGCAATCTGTGACCCAGCTTTAATGAAAATTCTGCACATTCACAAGTCAAATGGCACACAGGTCACTTGCTCAAAGAACCTTAACCTGGTATGTGACATCAACAGAACATGCTGGAGAGACAGATTTGTCTCACAGAGGTTGCCCTGTCTTGGGAACAAGCTTCCTATTCATGTTAAACAAAACCCCTCATTGGCCCTATTTAAGCACAATTTGGATGACTGGATTGGTAACAGGAAATTCACCCTGAGGGTTCCACCTGTGTCCCTCTTGGACAGGAGCAATAGGTGTTGATTTTGGTATCTGTTTGAACCAGACACCCTTGGGAACATGGTTTGAACTTGGTTGGCTAGGCTTGCAAGGGCCCTGGGTCTGTTAGCCTAGTAACCTCCTATGATCCTATGATCCTATATCTAAAAGCAATAAAAAGAATGACAAAAGTAATAGGAAAGAAAACAAGTGCATGTGTACTGTTAACTTTTGACAGCAATACTTCTAGGTTCATGGATATTAAGAAGCTGATATTATCCCAAGTACCTGAATAAATGGTGTTTATGTTGAAGGCCCCTATTTTAGTTATGAGAGATCAACTACATTAAAAACAGTATATGCTACAAATAAAGATGGTTGGTAATAAGTCACGTAATTTAGGAACTCATATGTGCAATAATTGTGCTTTTTTGCAAATACATAAATACTGGTAGAACAATTCAACATCCACTTTATGGAAATGCATTTTATTTATGTGCATATGGTACCTGTGAGATGAAAATATACTGTATATAGCAAAGTGCTTCTTATATAGGAAAAAATAACAACCAAAAACTGAAAGATAGAATGTGTAGTCATATCAGAAATTAGGAGATGGATAGAAAGTAATGCTTTGTATAAACATACACAAGCTTGTGGCTATACATGTACTTTTAAGTTCATGATTTTATATGTAGTACCAGATTTGCTTAGAAGGGTTAATATACAAAGTATTACAGAATTTGAAGAAAATAAATGGATCTTGCTAAATGAGGGCTGTTATTCAGTGAGGTTATTGTTATAGTTTCGCTCTTTGAACAAAAACACATTGAAGTCAAGAAAAGAAAGCTTAAACAGGACTTCATGATTTTAAAAAGAGTCACATGTTTTCCTGGCCAAATTATAAATGAGCTGATAAAACTGAGCTTGGACTTGGTATTAACCAACACGAGTAACCACTGCAACATCCCTATAGTATCATCTTCCTCGGTAAGATTCAACCACAAAGTGGTCACTTTCGAAGTCACCATCTCCCCCAACTCCTCTCTAGCTAGGATTAAACATAAAAACTTCTCCAAAGCTGATTACAGTCTCCTGAGGGATGATATAAACAGCTTCATAGCCCTCTCCTCTTTTGTAGGAACTGGCACCAATATCCAAAACTAAACCAAAGCACTATACAAGAATTTATATAGATGCATGGAGTTAGGAATCCCTGACAGGCCTAAGTCATCCTCCACAAGGAAGAGTAAACCTGTCTAGTGGACATCTGCAATCAATAACCTCTTTAACAAAAGGAAAAAAATTGCTGTCCAAGACCAAGAAGAAGCAATTGCCAATTGGAAGCAATGTCTTCTTAGCCTGAACAAGCAAATAAGAGCACTACTGAAATCCTCCAAAGCAAACTTTGAGTCCAAATTGGCCATGTCTACTAGAGACAATCATAAGGCCTTCACATATGTCCGTAACCTCAAAGGTAGCACCCAGATCTGTTTAGAACTGGTGGTCAAGGACACCACATATACAAATTCCATAGATATAGAAAACTTGCTGGCTGACAGATTCAGTGAAAATGTTACCCCCCCCCCATCAGTAAATCAGGACATCCCCAGTACCTGCCCCCTTCCCCTTATATCTAGGGAACAGGACATCACTGCTCTCTCAAAGGCAAAAATACAGCCTTGACGGGGCCCAATAACATCCCAAGCTGCATCCTACATGAACTTAGGCAGGAACTTGCAGCACCATTAGGCACCCTATTCAACCAAAGCCTGAGTACTGGCTTCATCCCATTTGAGTGGAGGACAGCCACTGTCATCACATTATACAAAGGTGGAGCATCCACCAATCCAGGAAATTATAGACCCATCAGCCTAACTAGCCTTATCTGCAAGGCCATGGAACGGATTATCATGGACCTCATTAACAAGGACATTAGCAACCTCCAAACACTCGATCCCACACAGTTTGGCTTTGTCAAGAGGAGGTCATGTCTGCTAAATTTGGTTAACTTCTTTGAGACAGTCACCAAAGCCATGGATGAGGGGAAGATGGTGCACACCACCTACCTTGTCCTGGCCAGAGTCTTTGACACTATTCCCCACTCAGGCATAATAGATAAACTCTCTAACTAGGCATCAATCCATACGTTACCAGATGGGTAGCAAACTGGCTCACTGATAGAACCCACATAGTCAAAATAGGGGAAGCCACCTCAAGCAGTAGACCCGTAACAAACGGTGTACCCCAGGGTTCGGTCTTGGGACGTCTGTTATTTAGAATATACTTTTCTGAGTTGAAGGCCAAAACCAGTGGGCTATGGCTGACCAAGTTTGCAGATGACTGCAAGCTGGGTGCTGTCATCAATTCCCCTAGTGATGTGGACATCCTCCAAGAGGGTATCACTCAGACAAATGACTGGTGCCAGAAACATGGCCTCAAGCTGAATACCAAAAAATGCATCATCATCCCCTTTGGGGAGAGTGACATCCCCACAATTTATCACATTAATAATGTCCTAAGCACTCAACCAGTCATGAAGGATTTGGGCATTTAGGTTGATAGCAACCTGACTTTTGACCACCATGTTGCTTCTGTGGTATGGAAAGCCTTCTACATGGCCCATCTCATAAATCAGGGTATCTCATCCATGGACAAAGAGGTCATAACATCCCTGTATTCTTCCCTTATAAGGCCCATTATTGAGTACAATGCACCTTTTGGCATGTACCTCATAAAGCACATACAGCAACTGGAGAGATCACAGGGGTTCCTCACCAGGAGAATCTAGGGCCTCAAACAGCTACCATACACAGGCTAAAAGCCCTATCCCTCTACTCAGTTTTATACAGCCTCCTCAGAGGTGATCTCTGTCTGGCATACAAGGCGATCATGGACCCCACCTTGATGGGACTACTGCATATTTGTAAGTCAAGCTCCACTCGAGTATCCTGCATGCGTGGCCTCAACCTGGTCTGTGACATCAACAAGACTTATTGGTGAGACAGATTTGTGTCACAAACTCCCTCATCTGTGGAATAGACTCCCTCTCTACATCAAGCAGAGTACCTCTTTACCCCTTTTTAAGCGCAACCTGGATAACTGTATGGGAGACAGAAAATATACCCTTGGGATTCCACCTATGTCCCTGCTGGACAGGGGCATTGGGTGCTGATTTGTCTAAACATGGGCTAAACTCCTGTGTAGGCTTATAAGGGCCTCAGGGCCAATAGCCTAGTAACATCCTATGATTCTATGAATATGCAAGCAACCAACAGACACAGCATCAGTTCCTTTAACAACAAATTCAGTTTCAGCACATTTAGGGGGAACAGTGCTTACAACTCCTGTCACTACAATTCTGAATCTTGAACCTGTTTTACCTTTAAACAATGAAACTGTAGTTAATGTGAACATTATCACAGCCCAAGACCTACTGGATTTTCCTGTATTACAAAAGGATCTACTTCGTATGTCACCATCTTGCCAGGGAAAATGGACTTTCCTGTGTTACAAAAGGATCCACTTCCTATACCACCATTTTCTTAGAGAATACACAGCCAACATGAAAGGAAGAAGAGCTATGTGCCAGAGGGACGCCCGAAAACTTGAATCCAGACCAAGAAGTAGCACAAGCAGGACACTCAGTCAGTATTGTCTTTAATTTATTTAAATATTAACTGAATGCGAACTTAAGGTCCTTAACAAGGGCTTAACATTTATTCCTGCAGAAACATCAGATATTTCAAATTCACTGACTGAGTTTTAAACTTTTTATTAGAAAGCTCAATTTGCAAACAGTTTATAATAATGTTCCGAATACTATTAATCCTGTTTCATATCATCATATTAGTACTTTTGTTCCTTTGAACAAATTTATTTCAGTGTTTGAGAGATTGGTAGAAAACAAAATATGTAAACTATATGAAAAGAAATACGGTAAAAGATTTTGCAACTTAATTAAAGAAGAATATCGCTCGTCTGGTCAGGATGAAAGACAAATACTTGTGGGTTCTGTTCAAGCAGATTTATTATGTACAAATGCATCTGGATTGAAGCTTAGTGACTTTAACTTAGATAAACTTATACACAAACTGACTATCTCTCTCATACATGCTCATACTCTGGCTGCACTCTCAAAATGGCACTGAAGCTAGCATGTGCTTGCTATTTATATGCAAGTGCTTTCCTCGGATATTCTTCTTAAATGCACAACACAGACACTATTCTACATCCTCCCTCTTTGAGAAATGAGTCACGCACACTGATGACATTGATTGATATGTAATTTGATACAAAATAATTCTTTGACATGCAATTATACAGAACTAGATACATATACAGAATTATGTCCAGGCTGCTGTGTATTTCCCACAAGTCTAGAGATGCGACCAAAACATGTGACAGGATTTAGAATCAGGTCTAGCAACTGGGAATGTCTCTGCTGAATGTTCAGCTTTAGGGACATCAGGAACATCATCAGGAATGGAAGTAGGAGTTAAGACAAATTCTGGAACAGGAAAATTGTCTGGGTTGCTCTGAGATCTAGAGTGTGTATCAAAGTAAAAATGCTGCAATATCAATTCTGATACAGGAAGATTTCTGCAATTTCTTCTGTACTCCACACCCTCAGCTTCTACAATGTAAGATCTTGGCTCAGTACATAAATCTGCTACTTGATCATTCCAGTCAAAACCTTTCACCATTTGTATCCTTAGTGTCTCTCCTTTCAATGGAAGAAGAAATCTGCTCGATTTATCATAGCTGGGCTTCTGGAAAGAACACTTAATGAATAGTTGGGCTTTGATTGCTCTGTTGTTTTTAGCTTTAGGCCTCAACAAACTGGAACTGATAGGTAAAGTCATTCTGGTTTGCCTAGAAAGACGTCTCTGAGCAGGTGAGCCAAGTATATCATCACAGGGTATTATTCTGAGATTGAGTAAATTCAAAAAGACAAAGGTATTGTCACACTTTGAGTTTTCTAGTAATTGCTTTGCACTCTGTACTGCACGTTGAGCTACTCCATTTGACTGTGGATATTCTGGACTACTAGTAACATGTACAAAGTCCCATTATTTTGCAAATTTCTGAAACAACTGACTGGTAAGTTGGATATAATTGCCCGAGATAAGATTTTGTGGGCTTCCATGGACTGAGAAATGATGTTTCAACTTGATAATAACAGCAGTGGATGTTAGGTAAGGTAGTAGACTGATCTCAAACCAGTTCGAATAAGAGTCTACCAACACTAAGTAATGCAGATTGTTCCACTTGAATATATCAGTGGCTACTGCTGACCAAGGTAGTTCAGGAACTTGACTTAGCTGAAGTGGTTCACTTTGCAGATGTGGTTTAGTACTATTGCATACTGAGCAAGAAGAAAGTACTTTGTCAATGTCTTTTGCTAGAGAAGGCCAAAATACTAGTCCTCTCTCCCTTCTCTTTTTGTAGATTTGGAACCTGGGTGACCACGATACAAAATCTGGATATATTCACATTGTAAGGAAGTAGGAACAACAATTTTTAGGACCTTTGGAAATAATGTCATCTTCCATCAACATCTCATCTCTGTAAGGAAAATAAGGTTGCACTTCAGGCGGTATACTGGATTGCTTTGATGGCCATCCTACATGTATGTAGTGGATGAGCGTTTGCAAAACAGGATCAGTCTTTGTATGACCTCTCACCTCATCAAGTCTCATGGTAGAAAAATGATGCATTTCCATGACATCGAAGTCAAAATTCTCTGCATCAAGCTGTTCTGTTGTATTTCTGGGTGATCTGGATAAGGTATCAGCCAGATAAAAAGGTTTGCCTTTGTATAGACTAACTTGAAGTTATACTTCTGCAATTTGAGCATCATTCTTTGTAATCTTGCTGGAACGGAATGCATAGGCTTCTTTAAAAGAGAGATTAGAGGTTGATGATCAGTGTCAATCTGAATAGCTCGACCATAAATATAATCATGAAACTTTGAATGAGCAAACACAATTGCTAAAAGTTCTTTCTCAGTATGAACATATTGCATATCAGTTTGGATAAGAGTTCTAGATGCATAGGCTACTGGTCTGCCCTCTTGAAGAATAACTGCACCAAGACCAAACTTTTAAGCATCACAGGAAAGAATGACTGGTTTATTGACATCATAGTATTGTAATGTAGGTGGAGTGGCTATTTTCTGGTTAAGGTATTCATAATGCTCTCCGGTGCTGTTCTAGCCAAGACCATGCAAAACTATTATGCATCAGCTCTCTCAAAGGTGCTGTCAACTAACTGAAGTCTGGTATAAACTTGCCCAAATAGTTGACCATACCAAGAAAATGTTGTAGAGCTTGAACATTATCCAGTCTGGTATCTCAAGAATGGCTGTTTACTTATAAGCCGGTGTTACTAAATAAATGACCTACATATGTAGCTTGTGGTAGTCTGAATTTGCACTTCAGAGAATTGAGGTTTAAGTTCACTTCATGTGCTTTGTCTAGAACTTTCCTGAGGTTTCTGCCATGCTCTGCTTCACCATTGACTCCGACCAATAAATCATCTACTATTATGACACAGGGATATCCTGAAAAAATTTGCTCCATTTCACGCTGAAAAACTTCACTTGCAGAATTTATTCCAAATGGCATCCTTTGGAATCTATATCTTCCAAATGGGGTACTGAATGCAGTCAGTAGTGAAGATTTGCGATCAAGCATCACTTGTCAACATGAACTCTTTGCATCCAAGACAGAAAAAACAGTGGCATTCAGTATTAGGGCTATGACTTCCTCGACTGTTCGCATAGAATGATGAGGTTTTTTTAATGCTTTGTTCAAATCTCTCAAGTCAATGCATATTCTGATTTCATCTGAGCCTTTTTTGTGAATGGCTACCATGGACGACACCCATTCAGTAGGTTCTCTAACTAGACAAATTACACCTTATCGCACCATTTTATCCAACTGAGCTTTAACTTTGCTCTGCATAGCTACTGGAACTCTTCTTGCTGATCTGACCATTGGACTGACCTCTGGGACTACCTTCATAAAATACACAACTGGAAGCTTACTTAGCTTTTCCTCAAAAACATCAGCATATTCTGAGAAAATAGTATTACTAAAGTTGAACTGGGACACATGCTTATATGATAAACTTCTTTAGTAAAGGAACGCAGATTCATTCTCAGACTGTCTCCAAGACCCAATAATAACTGGACAGGTCTTCAGACTACATAGAATAACAACTTGTAACAGTTCCCAGCCAAATAACATGAAAGCACTACTGACCCTTTGATTTGAATGTCTTAACCTCCATAAGCAACAAATTTAGCACAACTGGACACATTAGGTTGCTCACCAGCTCTCACTTTAGCAAATGTTTCTGCTGACATAACATTACACTTTGAACCAGTGTCTACTTTGAGCTGGGTGGGTTTATCATGGATCAAGACAGCACAAAACAATTAATTATTTGCCAACAAATCTACTGCATTAATCTTTTCACTGACAACTGATACACCCATCTACATAGAAAGTAGACTTGCAGCTTTCTATATGGTCAACTTGCTTTTTTAAGTGACCTTTCTTTGCAAACTAAATGAGGCTTACTTGATTTGCAAAACATTTGAAAATGGTTCAATTTTTTACATGTGTGGCATTGCTGACCAAATGTTAAGCACTTTTCTCTTTTAGCCTCATGGCTGGCACCACAATTGCGGCAGTTAACAATAAAGCTTGACTTGGGTTTTGTTGATTCACCCTTGTACTGCACTGAGCATACCCCTCTAACTGAACTAGTCTTAGAACTTGCTAGAAGACTACAGGTTTTTCTTGCCATGCCTGCAGGGGCTGCAGCTGTTATGTGCTTAGGCCTTATTCTGTTTGCCACATGCTGCATGTTGTGTACATTTGCTCTGGAGCCTGCTGAAACCATGCTCTTATCATTTGCAAGCATACTTGTATGCCTTTCTGTAACATCATGAGTTTCACAAATCTCAATAGCTTTACTCAGTGTTAAATCACTGTCACAAAGCAAAATCTTACTCACAGCAGCACTATTAATACCATACACAAGCATGTCCTTTATCAACTCATCTTTTAAATCACCAAACATGCAGGTTTTAGCTTTGTTTCCCAGATCAGTAATATAAGCTGCAAAACTTTCTCCTGGCTTTTGATCTTGTGTGTAAAACAAATGCCTCTCTAATGTAACATTTGTCTGGAGATTGCACATTTCTCTGAATTTACATTTCAAACACTTGTGGTCTTCCCTTGATTCAGCCTGAACAATATAATGTTTTTTCCCCTCTCCTTCATATACTGCTGGTGCATACACAAATGAGCACTCTCTTTCAATGGCCTTTACCCAAGCTAGGTTTAGCAAAATGAATGCCCTGGTGTGTGCATCTCTGTCAGAATAAGCTGCTTGTATGAAAATATACTCTTGCTCAAATATTCCCCAATTCTCTGCAATATTCTGATCAAATACAAGTGGTGACGGTTTTCAAAATCTGTCTACCATGCCAACAACTTATAGTAAAACACAATGCAACCCAAGTCCACTTGTAACTATACGAACATGCACGTACATACATATGCCAGCACTTGTAGCTATGCCCAATAGCACAATCATCTTCCTTTGACTTTTCCCAGTTGGGGGTCGCCACAGCAGATCACCTGTCCACTCATGATTGGCAGTGGAGTTTTATGGTGTCAAGTTGCCAGCCTGGCACCCAACCTTCAACTGAAGGAACACACACTCACACTTAGGGTCAATTTGGAGTGTCCAATCCACCTACAGCATGTCTTTGGGATGTGGGAGAAAACCGGATCACCAGGAAGAAACCCACTTGACCACAGAGAGGGCATGCAGACTCTGCACAGAAGGCACCGCAGCCAAGGATCAAACCAGAGAACCTCTTGCTGTGAGGCGACAATGCTAACCACTGCACCACCGTGGCCACCCTATATGCCCAACAGCACAATAAGTCTCTAAATAACTAAAGTTTATAAAATACTTTTGTGAAATAAGTCTCTGTGGCACAAGAACACTTTCTGAAATTACTGTAGTTCAAGAAATCACCTCTTATAAATGTAAGAAACATTTCAAAATAACTGCACTGTGCACATAAATTGGGCAGTAGAAGTAGCTTAGACTAAGAAAAATTTCGAAGTAACTGCACTTGTGAATAAACAGTACACAGCACACTGAAACACTTCCGAAATGGCGGAACTTTGCTAAATAACTCTTTACAGTGCAAGAAAGACTCTGTAATAGCAGCCACAGAAGCCACCCAGCACAAGAAACTTTTCAAAATGGCTGTATTTTTGTAACTGCACTTCACGAAATAGTTGCACTTTGCACACAACAAACTCTTCGGAATAAATGCACAGTTATAAGTATACACTGTAAGCACTTTTACACACTTTGCAATACTTCGAATAGCTCTAGTTAAGCTATTCAGGGCTTCAATTAATGAAATAGTAGTTTATGCCAAAACACTGTAATTTGCCAAAAAACATGTAGTCACCTTGGTTTATTTATGCTTAATGTGCCCTTTATTATATTTGTTTAGCCTATTTAATCTCTTTTCTTGTGTTTGTTTTACTGTAAACATGTTCATTCTGTTTTAAACATGCTCATTTTGCAATTCCAAGATGACTCTGAAACTCCTATGTGCTTTTCTGATAATTATTCATAGGTAGGTACTAGGCTATCTGCCCGAGGGCATTTATAAGCCTAGCCAGAGTGTGTTGGCTTTCGCCACCCCATTGATTAATTAACTGAGCCTCTGTCAAGCAGAGCCAATGAAGTGATCCCAGGGGTGTACTTTCTGTTACCTATCCACTCATCAAGGTTTCTCTTGAAGAGTGTTAGTGAGGGGCTCTGCCTAATGTAGTTAGGAATTTTGTTCCAAAGCATGTGGAGTCTCTGTGACAGGAGTCTATCCCCCAGCATGTTCTCTTTATTGTTGTGGTGAGGTTTAGCTCACTAGAGCGCATGGACGGTGGCTCGCAGTGACTTGGATTTCTTTAGGTGGAGCATGTCCATCAATTCTGAGTTGGACATGGCTTTGTAAGTCAGGCAGAGATCACATCTGAGTAAGCGATATGCCACTGAGTACAGCCAGAGTTTTTTCAGTCGGGCTGCATAGGACATATGTTTGAGGCCAGTAATCCTCTTGGTGAGGTTCTTTTGTGGTCTTTCAAGCTGTTGGAAGTGTCTTGTGAGGTACATCCCAAATGGGGCATTGTACTCTAAGATGGGTCTGATGAGTGATGAGTAGAGGGGCACTATAACCTCTTTATTTCTAGATACGAACCCCTTAGTAATTAGATGGGCCACATAGAAGGATTTCCTAACTACTTTGGCAATATGATTGTCAAAGGAGAGATTACTATCTACCTGGGTCCCCAGATCCTTTATTATTTTTTCAGTATTAAGGGGGCTGCTACCTATGTGGTAATTTGTGGGTGTTTTGTTTTTCCCAAATGGGATAACTATGCATTTTTTGGCATTTAGCTTGAGGCCATGACTTTGACACCAGGTGTGTGTCTCAGTAAGCCCTTTTTGGAGGATGTCCGTGTCAGCCGGAGAGTCAATTATGGCTCCCAGTTTGTAGTCATCGGTGAACTTGGTTAGCCGTAGTCCTCCTGTGTTTGCCTGTACTTCTGAGAAATATATGCTAAACAGTAGGGGTCCCAGAACTGAGTCTTGCAGGATACCACTTGTGACTGGTTTAGAGTCGGACCTGGAGCCCGCTATTCTTACCGTGTGAGTTCTGTCTGTAAGCCAGTTGGCAACCCATCTTGTGATGTAGGGGTTTATGTTCAGGCTGGTGAGTTTTTCTATAATACCCGGGTGAGGAATGGTGTCGAACGCCTTGGCGAGATCAAGGTAGGCTGTGTGAACCACCTTTCCCTCATCTATGGCCTTGGTAACTGTCTTGAAGAAGTCAACCAGGTTTAGTAGGCATGATCTGCCCTTAAAGCCAAACTGGGTCAGGTCAAGTGTTTGGAGGTTCCCAATGTCTTTGTTAATGAGTTCTATGATGATGCGCTCCATAGCCTTGCAGAAGAGGCTAGTCAGGATTATGGGCTGATAGTTACCAGGGTCAGTTGTGGCTCCTCCTTTGTGGAGCGGAATAACCATTGCTGTGCGCCATTCTATGGGCACGTAGCCTGTGGAGAGGCTGAGGTTGAACAGCATGTTTAGGTGGGGGGTTAGTTCGTTCTGTAGTTTGTGCAAGACGCAGCCTGGGACACCATCTGGCCCCATTGATGCTGTGTTTTTGGCTTTTGAAAGGGCTGTTTTCACCTGTGCTTCTGTGATTTCCAGGACACTACACTTTTCCGGTATTGTTGTGGGCCCTTTTGAAGGTGAGAGGGAGGTGAAGTTTGCACTGAATCTATCTGCCAGTATGTTGGCAATATCAGTAGGTTCAGTATATTTTGTGCTATTTTGCACTATCTCAGAGCATATCTGTGAGTTGTCACTTAGATCTTTGACATAGCTAAAGCAGGCTTTGTGGTTATCTTTTGAGTCCTTGGCTGTTTTTCTTTCGAAGTTAGCCTTGGATGATTTTATGAGGGACCTTAGTTTCTTACTGATACTGATCAGGAATGTCTTTCCTTCTTGGGATTTGCTTTTTTTCTGAACTAGTTTCCTCCTTTTGTTGTGTAACCTGTTTATGGCAGGGGTCCACCAGACTGGTTTCCTTCTCATAGGGGAGTGAGTCTTGGTTTTGCTAGGGATGGCATGATCCATGCATCCTTGTAGGTGCTCATAGAGTGCAATTGTAAAGGATTTTGCATCTTGGGCAGTGTTATCCTTTAGCGTGGGGGCTGTGAAACTTACCACATCTGACTTAAGTAAGGTGAAGTTTGCTTTAGAAAAGTTTTTCACTTTGGTTTCCTTGGTTGGGGGTGGTGGTTGGGTGTGGACATCCAGGGTGATTAGTTTATGGTGTGATCTAACACGTGACGGGTTGACCTCCGGTACGGAGCACCTGTCGCCCATGTTGGTGATGACCAGGTCCAATATGTTGTGGCCTCTGGTAGGGGAGGTTACCAGCTGATCCAGGGCATTTAAGTTGATAAATTCCAGGAAGCGCTGAGCCTGGACGTTTGTACTCAAGTAGTTTTCCCAGTTAATGGTAGGGTAATTGAAATCTCCCAAGATCAGGGTGTTCGGTAGGACCTTCATGTTTTCCAGTGTCTCCACAAAGGCTGAGTGGTGGTCCTGGGTCATGGAGGGTGATCTGTAGCAGGCCACAATTTGCACTGCAGATTTGCCCGATGTTAGTTGCACATGGATGATCTCAGAGGTATCATGCTGCGCCACTAACCTGGAGGTGTGGATATCCTTGATGAATATGGATATACCCCCTCCTTTTGTGTTTTGGTCCATGTTCTGTGGCTGAAATGTGTGGTATGAGTTGTAGCCCAGTAGTGCTAGAGTGCTCTCTGGAGCCTTGAACCAGGTTTCAGTTACTGCACAGATGTCAGTGTTCTCCATACGTAGGAGTGCTTCGAGCGCATGCATTTTGAGATTTAAACTCCTGGCGTTGAGTAGCATAACCCTCAGTTTTTTACTTGTGCTGTTTAAGGAGGTGGGTTTGAATTTTGAGCCTTGCCTAAAAAAGGCACTATGGGGGCAGCAAGAGCCTTGGCCAGTATTTGAAAGCCAAGGGGTGACAGGTGCAAGCCGTCTCTTGCAAAGCAACGCGGCTTGTTGAGCATGTCATCCCGGACTGACAGACACTGGATCCCCTTTGAATGACACCAGAAGCTTAGCCAGTTGTTGAAATTGATCATTTTTTCTTTATACTGATGTATCATTCTTGATGAGGCAGGATGCTACTCAGGGTCAGAGTCATACCTGCCTGGGCTACATGATCAGAGGGCTCTTCCATGTCTCTTTTCATGTAGTCCAGGGAAGTACGGCTCAGGTCGTTACACCAACATGAACAATGACAGTCATATTTGTACTTGTTCTGGAGTGACCTGAGTGCTTGTGTTATGTGGCGGATTCTGGCTCCCGACAGGCAGCTAACAGTAACCTTCTCCTTGTCCAGCCTAGTGAGTGGGGCGTCAGTGTGCCTGACTATTGAGTCACCTAGTACTAGTGTGTTAGGTATGTTATTTTGCCTTAAGGGCTGTGATTGTTCAGCACATTGATTTTGTGTTGTATGTGTTGTCTGGTTTGTAACGGGAGGTGCAGGTTTTGTGGGTGTCTGCTTTGGAGCTCTCTGATGCTTTTGCAGGTTTTTATTTAGAGCCTCTGAGTATGATTTTGTGTATTTATGTGTATCTTTTGCCAGTGCTGGTTTAGTAGGTCTGTGTGAGGCTGGAGGTGTGGTGCAAGTGTTAACCTTCTCCTCATGACTGTCTGTTCCAGTCTTGGGTGGAGATACCTTAGCCTCCAGTTTGGCTGTATAATTGCATCTCTCACATATGTTAGTGTTTTGTGGTAGGAGGAGATGGCTGTCTGTGTACATGAGGCAGTTGTAACATTGCCTTAGGATACCCAGATTCACCAGCTGGACTGGAGAGTATACCTGAAGTTGCCCTTTGGTCATGCCTGAATAGTAGGGTGAGCTACTTAGTTGCTTGGATGGTGAGGGGTGGATAAAGAGCCTTGCCCTGCTGGGCAGTCAAGTGTCGGGGTATATTAGTGCTTGCTATTAGGTCTGAGCAAGTGCTGGACTGTAGGATGCTTTTTGAGTGCTTAGGTTTAGAGTTAGACTAGTTTCAAGTGAAAAACTGAAGGAGATTTCGTGGAGCCAGGAATAATTTAACCCTAGCTAACCGGTGCTGCCCTGCGCACAAAACCATGCAACGCGTTTTTTAAACTACTAACGTCTGGGCTGGAACCACTCCTCCAGGGACAGATGGCTGCTCAAAGTTCCTCTCTCTCACAGGTGAACAGAGAAACTTCTCTCTATCCAAGTAAGGTATGGGCAACTCAGAAACTTGTAACACAGCCCTGAATTCAGCACTAACCTGAAAACTGGACTATACTAGCTTAGAAAGGTGGGAAACAAGAAATGTATTTATTTATTTATTTTGAAAAGATAAGGCAAAAACAGTAAAAAGTACACTTAAAACAGCTTTAAACGACTACAAGTGATCAGAAAAGGCTATCGCACTTTAGTGTGTAGCCTACAACAGTTAAACAATTTCAACAAAAACAACTTTTTAAAAGTGCAGGCAGTCAAATAAGTACAATATGTGAAAAAAAAAAAAACAAGCTTTTAAATCACAAGTGCTGGAAAATCAGCGTTTAGGTGGAAAACAGTTAAGTACAGCAAGAAAATACAGAAAACGGATACTCAATCACTCCAAAGTCTCTCTTAAGCTAGAAGGCTTATATCAGTTTAAGGCTTTCTAGTGTTTTCCAGTAGGTTATTTACAGGAAAGATGGGAAAGAAGCACAGATGTGGTCTTTTAAACCAGAAAGTTGAAAGAGATGGACAACTTCCCGAATGGTCAATAAACTACAATTCCTGGGCCAAGAACCACTCCTCTTGTGGTAGACAGGCTACCTAGTACTTACCACTCCCACTGATAAGCTAAAAGGCTGCACTCCAACAGAAGGGCTTGGGGGGCTCAGAAGCTTACAAACAGTCCTGGGTACAGCAAATCTGTACCTGGACTAGACTAGTTACGAGAAAGGTGGGGATCAAGCACAAACACAGGCTTTAAAACCAGAAAGTTGAGAGAGACAAAAAAAAAAAAAACTGCCCAAACGGCCAAAAATCTACAATTTCTGGGCCAGAACCACTCCTCTTGTGGTAGACAGGCTACCTAGTGCTTAGCACTCCCACTGATAAGCTAGAAGGCTTCCCTCCAACACAGAAAGGCTTGCGGGGCTCAGAAGCTTACCAGCAGTCCTGGATACAGCAACTCTGTATCTGGACTAGGCTAGTAACAAGAAAGGTGGGAAACAAGCACAAGTGTGGCTTTTAAACCAGAAAGTTGAAAGAGATGGGAAAAACTGCCCAAACGGCCAGTAGCTACAATTTCTGGGCCAGGAACCACTCCTCTTGTGGTAGATAGGCTACCTAATGCTTACCACTCCCACTGATAAGCTAGAAGGTTTCCCTCCAACACAGAAAGGCTTGGGGGGCTCAGAAGCTTACAAAGAGTCCTGGATACAGCAAATCTGTACCTGGACTACACTAGTTACATAAAAGGTGGGGAACAAGCAAAAACACAGGCTTTTAAGTCAGCAAGTTGAAAGAGATGGAAAACTGCCTAAACGGCCAATAAACTACAATTTATGGGCCAAAACCCACTTCCCATGGTAAATAGGCTACCTGATACTTACAACTCCCAATGGTAAGCTAGAAGGCTTCCCTCCAACACAGAAAGGCTTGGGGGGGCTCAGAAGCTTACAAAGAGTCCTGGATACAGCAAATCTGTACCTGGACTAGACTAGTAACAGGAAAGGCAGGAAACAAGCACAAACACAGGCTTTTGAATCAGAAGGTTGAAAGAGATGGAAGAGTTTCCCAAACAGCCAATAAACTATAATTTATGGGCCAGAAACCTCTTCTCCTGTGGTAGATAGGCTACCTAGTGCTTACCACTCCCACTGATAAGCTAGAAGGCTTCCCTCCAACACAGAAAGACTTGGGGGGCTCAGGAGTTTACAAACAGACCTGGATACAGCAAGTCTGTATCTGGACTAAATAAGTTACAGGAAAGGCAGGAAATAAGCTAGGATTTTTTTTTTAACAGAAAAGCAGCTAAAACAACAGTAAATACAATTTAAATGCAGTGCAGGCTAGCACACGTATATCAATATTACGGCAAATACAGTTTAATTAAATGCAATTAAATTAACAAATGACTAAAAAACAAGTAAAGAAGGCATTAAATTAGAAGGCTAATAACAAGCAGTAATAAGTGCAGAGTAAGAACAACTGAACAGATAACAGCCCGCAGAACAGTAACTAAGACAGTTATAGTAAGAGCAGCTGAATACATTTATATATATATATATATATATATATATATATATATATTTTTTTTTTTTTTTTTTTTTTGCGGGAGGGAACAGCAGGATTACAAGGCTACAGGGACTGTCCTTCTCAAATGCTGTCTTTGTACACAGTAAGAGTGCCTATGATCTCACTGCACTCAGTTGACTGAGCAAATGAGATAGTTCCAGAAGGAGTATCCAAATACAAACTTACAAGAGGGGCGGGCAGTTTCAAAGCCACCAAGACTAACACCAAGACAAGAACAGCGAGGGTGGGTGAGAAAAACAGTGGAGACACACAAGAGACAGAAACAATACAGCACCACTATAAATAATAGGCAAGTGTATAAAGTGGCAAAATATGTACTTATCAGTTTGAAATAGATTCCAGCTCTGCACAGCAAGTCTATCAGCTTTCCAACAGTTCACCAAAATGCAATCTGTATTGGAATTACAATGAAATACACCTCAGGTGATGACTAACAGCTAGGATGTGGGCTGGCTCAACAACCCCCTCCCTGAAACTAGTCTGAGCTACCCTGAGAAAAAAACACAGTGGAGACACAAGAGAAGGAAACATAAACAATACAGTACCACTATAAATAACAGACAAGTGTATAAAGTGGCAAAATATGTACTTATCAGTTTGAAATAGATGTATAAACTCACCAAACACTCCGAAGCCCAAGTCTCAATTCCACTAAGAATATAAAGTCCAACTCGATGTAAATGAAAAAATACAAATGTATTTTTAAGCCGCTAAAACCATACGCTTTTTGTCGGCTAACAGTCCGACTTCTTCAGAAAGAACAAACAAGTAAACAGTGCCTCCCCTTCATTGAGAACATTTAAACAGTTCACTAATTGAAAATAGCAAGTCACATGATTGAACCTCATCTGAATTAAAGTCCCAGCACTAAAAAAGCACTAGGGGAACAATGGACAACTAAATGCTCATGTAATAATAATACAATACCAAGATGTTGAAACTATATTACATGCAAAACAGATTGCCAGATAAAACAGTGGTCTGGATTCACGAAACCTCCATGTAAGACTTAATATGTCTTACTCGGAGGCTGCAGTTGAATGGTATGATGTCAGCATGCCATACATATTCATGAGGGCATGCTGAATCATAACCTAGGCTAACACGGTCCGTGTAGGAAAGTAAGGGGCGTGTCCGAATGCCGAGTACTGCAAAGGGACACGCCCCCAGAAGAGTCAGAGGCCTGAAAGTAAACACCCACGAGTGAGTCCTTAGAAATGTCAAGGAACACAACACCACACATCCCCACAGACTAAACCCTACTGAAAATGTGTAAAACGTAAAAATAGCAGTTTCATTTTTTTTTTATAATTTCAAAAATGTTTGCCCGCATTTGCGCTCATTTGCGCGGGTATGCCCTTCGCTCAGCCACAGTTAGCAGACATTGCAAAGCATATAAGATCTACATATGCGAATTAATCCAATTTGCAATAGCGTAGCGGTAGAGACTTTGGCCAAAGAGGAGGTAGTCATGGTTCGAGCCCCCACAACATTATTCACCATTTTTATTTAAATAAGTATGAAACAATCCCCTGACACACACACACACACACACACACACACACACACATATATATATATATATATATATATATAAAACTATAATTTAAGTAAAATGTAATGAGATGGGCCATGTATTTGTGAAGAAATCCGACAGAATAATTTATAAAAAAGGCTTATAATTGCCCATAGCTGAGCAATGCTTTAGCAAGCTGAATATGAGTGCCCGTAGGTGAGCAGCGCTTTAACAAGCTGCATATGAGTGCCCAGAGGTGAGCAGTGCTTTAACAAGCTTAATATGAGTGCCCGGAGGTGAGCAGTGCTTTAACAAGCTTAATATGAGTGCCCGTAGCTCAGCAGCGTTTCACCCAGAGTAATATGAGTGCTCATAGCTAAATAACGTGTTACCCAGCATAAGCCATTTGCGCGGAGCTGCACAGTGCCCCAACCAGCTTACCGGCGGGCAACATTGGGCAAGCTGTATCAAAGCCGCCTTTACACAGACACACCTCCTAGCCTCTCTAGACAGTAGTAAAATAAAAAAAAACAATGCCAAGGGTCGAACCCAGGATACTGTGCACCATAGTACTGAACCACTAAGCCATGACAGTTGTACTGAGAAGTACAGTATTAGCATATATATAGGAATGAATGAAAATAGAACCATGACAAAGCAGGTTTGCTTTAAGCTGATAAATATCCAAAATGGCCAATCACAGATAAGTGCAGGAAAACCAGCATATATAAGCCCCATAGGCGGGAATACACCATAACTGATTGTGGTACCCATTTGCAGTCAGGATGGCAGGTGCAGGAGAGGGAAATCACTTTAGAGCACAAAGGTGGGGTGTTGAGGAGTGAAAATATATGTTTTGGCTCCTAGTCCATGATCATGAAGCACAACTCATGCAGGGCCAGGTTCAATGGGGAGCGTATAAGGCAGAGGCGTGGAGCCAGTTGGCACATGATCTCACCAGTGCCACAGGCATTCTGAGGACTGATGAACAGGTCCATCACCACCATGCAGACCTGAAGTGATGTAAGGAGGACCAACTGAACCGTTGGATCCAGGAGGCCCGCCAAATGCCCAATGCCCCACTACTGAGTAAGTATCCATGTAATTACATATGTAAGAAATGCTATCCTAGCCTATAGTATGGAGAGGTATGTTCCAATATTCCTTCATTTATATTACAGCTGCAGGTGTTCATTCCGCGAATCGGCGAGCCTATGCTGATAGGCTGCTTAGGTTGCGCCACCAGGCAGGTTAGTAATTATTTAGCTGGTATTGTTATAGAATATAAGTGAGACAGATTGTAAAAGAGTTCAGTGTTGTAACCCAGTAATAAAGGTGAAATAAGCCTAGAATAAAGATTCTGCTAGTATTGTAAGATTAGATAAGTGATGCAGCCTGGAAAAGAGTGTATTGCAATCCAGTAATAAAGATTAGACAAATCTCAAATAGAGTTTCCACCTGTATTGTAATATCAGATAACTGCTTCAGCCTGAAAATGAGTGGTAATCAATAAACAAAGGATAGACAAGTGTGAAATACATCCTTGTAAATTCTACCATAGGAAATAAGTGAGTCAGCCGGAAAGGATTGTTGTAACCCAGTAATAAATGTTAATAAAGTCTAGAATTAAGTACCATTCTGAAATGTAAATATAAAATAAGTGAGAGAGTATGAGAAAGACAGTTTGAAGCTACCAAGAAAGCTGTAATAAGTCTGGAATAAAGGCATACTGCAGTCACCACATAATGAAATGAATGAGACAGCCACAACCAAAGAGTGTAATGTCTTAAATAAAATACAGAATCTGGACTGTGTCCGTCCCACAATTTGGATATGTTGCTGTACCCTTGCATTATGGAGATAGTATGGTAGTATGAAATGCTGTACATCCACAGTTGTCTAGACCCATATAAATCAAATGTAGCAGGATGCTGTACCTGAACACAGCCAGATATGAACATATATGAATAGAAATGGAATGTGTATTAATGTAGCAGTAACATCCCCATCACCAACATTCCTAAGGTTACATGCAGGAAGCTGTACTAATACATCTAGGGGATATATATCTGCATCTACTAGGAATGTACAGTATATGTATAGGTAGTGTAAGTTGTTAATGTAATATTTCTCCACCCTACCCTATTTTCACAAATTATGTCATTCCACACCAAACTGGGTATGTGTATTCACAATTAATTCCCATGGACATTTGTCCTGCTGGTTCATACATATCTGCATGTATGTTGATGCATGTGCCCTGTTCACATATCCAAACCTGATGGCCTGTTGCCACCAATCAACCCTGCATGCTGTTGGAATGTGCACTGTTGTTCTAAATATGCATGTGTTATGCTTGCTGCTCAGTGTTCGGAATTCATGTGTGTTTGGTTAATGGGAATACTGATGCATGCTGTTACAACTAATTTTTAATGGTGTTGTTTTTTACTAACCCAAAATGCCATAAAATACTGCTAAACATAGGACAACAGGGAAGGCGGGTTCCAGCGGATCCACCTCTCCCACCTCAGCTGGCGAGTGCACCTGGCACCAGTGCCCAGGCCAGGACCTCCTCCTCCGGTGGCCCTGTGCCACCTTCAGGTGGAAGCACTGCAGGGGATGGGGCTGGTCCCCCCTCTGCAAGTGTGGCCGGAGGAGAGCCTCCACTCACCCTTCATAGGGTCCGGTCTGTGGTGCGTAGTGAGATCATGCTTTCTGTGACTGATGCCCTACTCCAGCTCGAGACGAGAGTGGCGCAACTCACGGGTGTGCCTGCTCGTCCTATCCAGCCCCCAGCACAACCCTGGCCTGGCTGTGAAGGCGCAGTGGTAACTGCCCATGGGTGGGGATCTCAGTTCCACTGTTGCCATCTGTGGGATCATGGGCTCACGATATCCAAACATCCGTCCCCGTCAATTGTGTTTACCCCCCACATGTGTCATACTCCACCCCTGTATGCATCTTGTTCATCTTGTCTGTTAACCTCCCCAACCTACCTCCCCAAATATACCTACTTCCTGTACCTCAACTCTCACCTGAAAAAAAAATAAAAAAGGGCACTCTGTTCCCACAAAAAAATTACGCCCCATACATAGCTGCCCAATTCTCACACATGTCCGCTGGACATGTAAACTGATAATTCTAATTGGCAGTACAACATATTTTGTTGTCCTCACCCCTCTCTCAGGGGTGGAAGGTTTCAAATTTCACACCAAATTTCAAACATATGCACAGCTGTTGCTGGTAAAGAAATGGGCAGCTATGGACCTTCCCTACACCCATCCTGCACAACCCTAGCTGGTTTCCCTACTGTCTTTCCTCTTTGTGCCCCCTTTTTCACCACTTTCCTATTTCCCCATTTTCTTTTCTTTAAAAGAAATTAGCGTGGGTGTTAGAGGGAGCAAGTACTTTTAAGCAGTAGTCAGCGGGTGTGCGCTTGTGTGCGCTTAGCTAAGCATCATGCAAACTCATGCAAACCCACTTACAACTGCTTAAAAGTGCCTTAGTCACTCTGTATGACAAGGCCTGTAGTCTGCTCATCAGCAAAATAAAATACCCTTGCCAGTCTCGAACCCCGGACCTTAGAAACACTAGTCTGCATGAATTACCACTGAGCCACAGCAGATATGCAACAGCTTGGTGCTGAAAGAAATATATCATGAAATACAAGGAGTGAATGTAAAGGGAAAATAGGAAGGCCATTACATAAAGCTTGTTCTGTGTATCTTTACTGGCAATTCTTGCGGAATTGCATTACATTAGTGTGAGAAGCCATGCTAGTAGGTAATAATGTTACAGTAGCACCTTACAAACCCCACACAGTATCAGAGCAGGATAAACACCGCCATATTTGAATAGGTAAGAGGCCAGACCTCCCAATTGTGACTGATTTACAGGGATGTCCCTGATTTGCAAACAACTGTTACCTGTGCCCCACTGACTCCCTGTGAAATGTACTAACAGTAGGCAGAAAGGTGTGTGATCCCACGTAATGGTAACTGTCAATAAGTTAAAGTAGACACTACTTGCATGTCAGAAATGGTGTAGTAATACATATGCTCAAAATACCCCACAGTCACAACTGCAGAATATCTGAAATATATCACGGGTGTATCCCACTGATATGTACCTTTCCCTGAGGCTGGTAAAATATATACCTGAGAGTATCTGAGACCTGCAAGTGTCAGAAACACACAGGCATATCAGCCTGTCTGCTGTTACATACTCTGTGAATAGCTGCAGAATTACTTCCACAAGCATGCCCTTATGTAGGAGCACAACACAGAAATATTAAAGGATGTAGCCATCTAACATACTAATGACAGTATAGCAGTTCACAAGCACTGCATGTGCCTGATATTCATAATTGTTAGTACAATATACTTAGTTGTCCTCACCCCTCTCTCAGGGGTAGAAGGTTTCAAATGTCACAGCAAATGTCAAACATATGTACAGCTATTGCAGTTAAAGAAATGTGCAGCTACGGCCCTTCCCTACACCCAGCCTGCACATCCCTAGCTCGGGTCCCCACTGACTTCCTGCTTCCTGCTTACAACTGTTTAAAAGTGCCTTATTCACTCTGTATGACAAGGCCCTAGTACTGCTCAGCAGCAAAATAAAATACCCCTGTAAGTGTCAAACCCCAGACCTCGGGCTCACCAGACTGCATGAAGTGCCACTAAGGCACAGCAAACATATAAGAGCTTAGTGCTGAAAGAAATATATCATGCATTACAAGGAATGAATGTAAATGGAAAATAGGAAAGCCATAGCAACACATTCCAGTAAAGACAAATATCAGGCATTCAAGGAGTGAATGTAATGGGAAAATACAAAAGCCATAGCAACACATTGCAAGAACTACTGTTGTATGCCAGTTAATCCTCAAATCCCACAGGTAAGTACATACTCCCATGTAAACAGTGTTAGCATTAGCAGGTGTGAGTTAACATACACACTGAGAAGAGTGAACTGGAAGAAGCAACAGTCAGGTTTCAGTACAACATGCATTTCAGTGGCTACAACACAGCATTAGATATGAGAGATATACCAACCTTCTGACTCACACAACAGTGTCCACAGCACACCAGCATGGTCCCCACCTTGCGAAACTGAAAGGCCTATGCCTACCTAACCTATCATTTTATAGCAGTGTCCTGAAATCACAGTGAGAACTGCAATTACCACACAGCAGGCTGCATGCAATTACTAAATGCTGGCCACCAATTGATGCAGAGGCCATCACATGCACATGTGCAGATACCTAGAAAAGCAGCCTGTACTGCCAGTCCACACATGCAATAATATCATTGCAGCAACTGGAGGGAGAGAGAGAGAGAGAGAGAGAGATACAGACAGAGACAGAGACCAAAAAAAATAAAAATAAAAAGCAAGCCAGCCAGCAAGCAAGCCAGCAAGCAAGCCAGCAAGCCAGCAGAAAAAAGCTGTCAGATACAAAGGTAATGCAAACCACATAATCTAATAATCTACATACTGTGAACCCTCCATATGTGTTAGCAGTCTGTATCTATATGTATATGCAGATGTGCATAAGGCAAGGGGCATACTGCAACTGTTAGTGAAGGCTGGACATACATATGTAGTTGAAGGTTACTATGTGCACATATCAATATAGGTTGTAGTGTGTGGCATTGAAAACAGCATGCAGTGCAGGCATATGTCATGTGGTGGTGAACTTCTGTGGGACTGAGCCAGTGAGGCCTGCTACAGCTATATGGCCTGAGGGCAGCATAATGCATTCTGCACAACACTGTGCAATATCATTACAGAATAGTATGTCTCACAACTGTTTCAGAAGTGATATTCCCACCATGAAAGGTGGGCAGTCTATGTGCCTACATGTGCATGTATATGTACAGCAATGGATGTTTAGAAGTGTGTGTATATATATATATATATATATATATATATATATATATATATATAGATAGATAGATATAAAGAGAGAGTGAGAGAGGGGGACATGGGGGCAGATGTACTGCAACAGGTGCCTGGTGACCAAGGCATGGACTGAACACCATTGTTGATACTGCAGTACCATACCCCATTCCAAAACATGTTACCCACTAACTACCACATAGGTGGTTGCCCGCCTACCACTGGAGGTGTCAGAAGGGATCATGGGACACAGGTGTACAATAGCCTCCACTTTGATATCTACAGTGGCACACTAGTCTTGTAATCCCTGTACATGGTACGTGTCATCACAAAAGGTGTGTCAGCTAGGGAAATGTAAGTCAGTGTACCCCTCTACACCTCACAATGTCATATGCAGTATGTACCTCCCACGAGAACTGCAGCAAGTGGAAAGGACACAGACATACCTAACAAAGACTGATAATACCCTCAAACACATTCCCTATGCAGACTGACTCTCAAAACCACAGCTAGAGTGCATTGCATACTTCCTACACAGAGGTTACCACCGCTAGACATACACAGTTATGTCACACCCATACCAGTTGGCCAACCACCATGGCAACACCTCACAATTCGTCCAGCCTACATGACCTAGGGCCCTAATCCTTATCACCGCACTAAACAGCACATGCTGGAGGTACAGGTTTCTATACACAAATATGCCATTCCCTGGAGTAAACCACCCAGCATTAACAAACAAGGCTCCTTATTAGTAGATGTCATACATACCCCTGATGAATGTTATGGAGATAGGTAATATGCCCTGTGAGTCACCTCTGTGCAACTGTTTCACAGGAGCAAGTAAAATCACATTACATGTGTCCCAAAGGGCAGGGTAGCATATGGCTAGGCTGCCTTAGGCCCAGGGCCAATAGCATAGTACATACCTATGATACAATGCACACACACATGTACTAAGTGCAATACCAGCTATTTGATGTTGAATGAGTGTGACACTGATTGTGTGCAAGGTCTGTAAAGGTGTGATAGCTTAGTGTGAGTTTGTGTCTGTCATGGTAGTTGGTGTCGTTGGTGTGAGGCTAGAGAAAGATGTGTCAGTTATCGGGATGCAAACATAGTAGATTGGCATATGATGTGCCGTACTTCCCTGTGTACGACTGCGGTGTCCCATCATAGGCAGAAACAATACATGTATGCTCAGTAAGTGGTACTGCTGTTGAATCCAGCTCACATATGAACTGTTGTACTACCTGATGTTGTAGGCCTAAACACTACAGTATGGTGTATGTTCACATTCCCTGGTAACACTGTTTGGTGTGTTTCCTGTAGTCTGCACAGATTACATATCTCATGCATAGGTATCTGTAAGTAGGGGCACACAGTACTATAAGGTACACAGTTAATGCTCATCTGTGTTCTCATACATTTGTGTGTTGTATGTATGTGTAATGTGTGTGTAATGATGTCTGTACCATAGCCGCAATCACATGTGTGTTACAGGGTATGTGTGTGTACCTGGCAGCATGTATACTCTGTGACAGCAGTATGCTGGCTATAGTAACAACTGTGCACATATGTCAGGTAGGGGTATGGCATCAAAGACTAGGGTGGATTACCATTGAAACTGTAAATGTGTATTGCATTCATTGCATGGGATGACAATATTCTTCATCCATTAGCTTGATACATACCCCCAGTGTGAGGTTGTGCATTCTATCCCACACAGAGTGCTGAGTGCTTGTATATACTAGTTTGTTGTATGGAGTGTGGCAGGCACTGTCAGACAGTTGTGGGCTGAGCACTGATATGTGGTATTGAACATGTGTATACCCTGATAGACAGACAGATGCTCTATATGGCAGTTAAGTGATATCAGTACATTAGAATATTAAGTGTGCCACATGACTTGTTCACATATTTTTCTTTTCCTTCCAGGGTGATGGTGCATCAGCAAAACCCACCTTATACAGCAGCAGAGGATCAGGAGAATCACCAGAGCCTGGTGCAGAATTACTGTGTGCTGTTTTCCAGGACCAGCCAGAACCAGCATGAGAGGGCTGCACTGTGGTAAGATCTTGTCCGTCAGGTAAATGACATAGGCATGCATAACCGGACATATGAGCAGGTACGCCATCACTGCAGTGATTTAATTAGACATGTCCGGCAGCATGCGTCTGATATCCACAGACAACAGCTTGCCACAGGCAGTGGGGTACCTATCCACCCCCCCCACCAGTGTGGAGGAGCACCTCCTAAGTGTTGTGGCTCCAGGCCAACAACAGCAACATCCACAAACATGTGTCATCATGGAGGCCGGAGCCACCCAGCATGTTGAAATGGAGCATGCAGATAACATGCCATATCTGTAGTTGACTGTTCTCTGTACTGGTAGTTTATGCGTGTGTGAGATGTGTACTGTTTGTGTAGCTGTTAACCTGCCTATTCTTCTGCAAGATTGATATTCTGAGCATAATCTGTACACCTGTGAAAGCCACCTGTTGTTCTACTGTACTCTATCATACTCACAGTATCAATGGCACAGTTGTGGCCACTGGCAATCACTCTCATATTTTTGCAGGTCCCTCTGGAGTGACAGCAAGGCAGCCAATCCATGCTGGTGAGTGTGTCATAACAATACTATTGCTAATGACATGTGCATGTCATATGGAGGTGTAGTCTGTGCACATGTAACACACCTACGCATAATGCATGCTGTGCATGTTTGCTGTGAGACTATGCATATCCCATTATTCTCAATAGCTGCCTCACTCATATGCAATACACAGAGCATGACACACATGTGTGGCAACACAGTACTGGACATTGTATAGGCATACCTGATACACATGTGCACAACACACACATGTTTGGCATACACATTATACCTTAGCCTGCTACACATGTCCAATTATAACACCTGCTGTATGGACACCCTTCAGTATCCCACTTATCATCTATGCAGCACACATAATATACCTGAGGGGTAGAGGTCTATCATGTCTTTGTGCAACAGTCTTGAACAAATAATACATTCATGTTAGGCAATGCTCACTATTGGCCACCTTACAAACCCATGTAACAAGTGGCTGTGTAATTGCGGATGTAGTCATGTTACTGCACATCAGGTACAGCATGCTAGCTGCCTATCTGGCACACATTATTATTGTTGACTGACCACAGGAAGCATGTTGATCATGGTGCACGTTACTACACCACATCCAGTTCCGCCGACCACAAAAGTACACATAGCAGTCATTGCGTAGCACCGTCATGTGTTGTGTGTGTGTGTGTGTGTGTGTGTGTGTGTGTGTGTGTGTGTGTGTGTGTGTGTGTGTGTGTGTGTGTGTGTGTGTGCAAATATATGCACCCACAACTTGTAACACTTGCACAACATTTTTATGTCCTTGTACACATTGTCTCCCAGTGTGGAGACAATCACTGAACAACTACACACAAGCATCAAGTACACGTATACTGTTATTAACAAGGGCTGTCTACACTTGCACTGCATGTTCCTGTCCAACACATAATCTGCATGCTGACACGTGTGCAGTGATGTTTTTCCTTGTGATACTGTCACCCACCCTAAAACAGTATTTTGTATGTGTTGGATTGCAGGTGTGTCTGTGTTTGTACCTGCTGTACTGAGGAGTGTACCTGTGTGCTTGTGTGCCTGTGTGCCTGTGTGCCTGTGTGCTTGTGCACCTGTGCACCTGTGTGCATGTGCATCTGTGTGCATGTGTGCATGTGCACCTGTGTGCATGTGCACCTGTGTGCATGTGTGCATATGTGCATGTGCGCCTGTGTGCATGTGCACCTGTATGCATGTGTGCATGTGTGCATGTGTGCATGTGCGCCTGTGTGCATATGCGCCTGTGTGCATGTGTGCATGTGCGCCTGTGTGCTAATATCGTGTACACATTTGTAAACCACTCACAGGTTCTAATGTTGCTCTGGTGGAGTGCAGCAGGGAACCTGAAGCCACTGCTGGGGATAGTGATTATGATGATACATGTGTAATGGCACAGGGAGGTGTGACAGGGTCTGTCGTTGGTCAGCCAATTGACACTACACAGCAGTCAACCCCATCAATGCGCACAGTCATCCTGTCGATATATCCATTGTCACCAATGTCCTTAGCTGAGGGACTGCATACAGTGGGCATTGACCAGGGTAGTGTGGAATCATTGGCACATGCATCCCCTCACAGCAGCCATGGCCAGATTCCTGACATGGTACCACACAGGCAGATGTCCAGGGGTTCTCGTGGGAGCATCCATGGTCGTACTGCCCCTGTCAGACGTGCCCACAGGGGTCTTTCAACCTCAACTATGTTCCGGGCTGTAATGCAGGCACAGGCAAATATGGAATGGTACACCAGACAGGGTCTGAGGGAGCTTAGAGCACATCACACCGCTATGAATGACACTATGTGTGATGTTGCGTCTGCCATACGTAACATCAGCGAGGTCATTGATAGACGTTGGGGGGACACATTAGATCTCTTCCACAACTACATGTCCAGGAGCCAGGACAGTGCAGGATGGTTGAGGCGTTGACGTGGATGTATGCCAGCAACATTATCAGCTGGTAGTCGTCGTGGACGACAACAAACCCGCAGCCGCTCCCATAGTGCCAGTACCAGCCCCACCAATGCTGGGTCTGTGCTGTCATTAGACTGTCCGAGAAGACCACGTGCACGTGGCTCTGGACAGTCCCAGCAGGGTATGTGTCCAGTCAACAACCCACTGCTTCTGATGACAGTACCCAGTCTGGCTTAGTACCTGATACTGTCTGTAGCACCCATGCCAGGCACAGGTACTGTGTCTGTGGCCAGAGACAATGATCTGTATGACCTGGCAGGTACAGTCTGTGGCTGTCCACAAACAACCGTATATGGCAGCCATGTGGTGGAACTGTGTGCATGCATACACACACACATAATGCTAACACCTAGGGCTAACACATACAGACACACATTGCAGCAACATTGCCCCATGTTGTACTGTTGTCCCTCACTACACACACACACACACACACACACACACACACACACACACACACATACATGTCAATTGGATGTGTCAATGGCAGACTCTGGCAAACCAAGTACACACCCTGTGCATATGATGAAACTGTGCCACCTCCTGCCATCTGTAACATTGATGCAGGAACAGGGTAGCATGGTGCTGATAGACAGGGTGACTACATAGCACTGTAGTAATATTATCATGTTGTTAACAGTACAGTGTAATGACATTGTTGTGGGTATATTCGAGCATGCATGATGCATTACCTATGTTTGTCATTGCAGTTTTGTATACACCAGTGTTAATTCTCCAAGTGTGCTGTCTGCACATGTGCCACATGGCTGTTGTGTGCACCTGTGCCTGCATGTGTTGGGGTGTGGACAGTACGTGTGATATTTGCAGCACTGAGTTGCAGGTGTACATTTGTGAACATGGTTAGCATGGAACATGACATGGTTTGACAGTATGCTGTGGGTGATACGGTTTCCAAATGTCAATGGTCTGCATTCTGGTAGTATACACAGCTTACATAACCTGACATTCAGTGGTCATTACATGGTGTCTCCTCAGCTGATACACAGATGTAGGAACCTGGTGTCAGTGATATCCCTGCAGTACTACACTATACCAGTAGCCATTCTTACTGAGCCCCACACATCCCTGGGAACAATACTCTTTGGCATATAGCAGTCTCATGTACATGCCAACATACTATGGATATGTCCATCCATGACTGCAAATACATACAGTGGCCTACAATGCATTCTACACATGACACACCTAAACACCACAAGGGTATCATACGGACAGATACCTGTTGTCCAAGCCATGCTGTATTGCTGTAACACAACTGTGGCATTGGCATCGGCATGTAGTTAACATAGTATTCCAACAGTACCATGTAGGTGGTAGCACCCATCATGTAGAACGGGTAATGGTGTGTACATGTGGACAAGTGTTATCTTGTCTTTCTTGTGATATTCACATTTCCAAAGGTATTCTGCAGTCCCTCGGTGTATCACCTAAGCAAGAAGGTGTCTGTATGCATATCGGTGACAGTTGCCATACACCTACACTGGGTGTCCATCACTCACAGACTTTGCTGTGTTTTAACATGTCTGACATATACTCCAGACATGAACCCTCACCCACATTAATCTATCAAAGCTTTCATGGGTGTGTGTCACATAGCTGCCCTCGGACACAGATCACTGCAGTAGCCTGCATTGTCACCAACATACATGTATGGCCTAATGTCTGGTAAGCTGTGGCACATGCTGGCAAAGGTAACAACTGTATTCATATGGGGCAGGCTTCACACATAGGAACTATTAAAGGTCACAGGTACATATCTGTATGTGGCACACTCATACCTGATGTGTGCATTGAAATTACTGTTATAATAATATGTCATACAATAATAAAAGCAAAACACACAACACATTGACAAAGTGTGTGACAAACGCACACATGGCATTTGTAGGATTCAAACCCCTACCTAATTAGGTTATGATACTTTAGAGAGACGCATTAGGGTAGTGCGCTATTCGCATTACTGGAAAATTTCATAAGTTCATAGGTTCATAGGTAGGTACTAGACTATTGGCCCTAGGGCCCATACAAGCCTAGCCAAAAAATGTACCCTGGCTTTTGCCACCCAAGAAAATTATTTTCCTGTGCCCCTGTCGAGCAGGGCCACAGAAGTGATGCCCGGGGTGAATTTCCCATTTCCCATCCAATCATCAAGACTTTTCTTGAAGAGTGCTAATGAGGAGCTCTGTTTGACATAGATAGGTAATCTGTTCCAGAGTATGTGAAGTCTCTGGGACAGGAATATATCCCTCCAGCATGTTCTGTTTATTGTGGTGACAAGGTTAAGGTCCCTAGAGCGTGTAGCTTGGAGGGATTGGGATTTCTTTAAGTGGAGCATGTCCAACAGCTCTGGGTTTGACATAGCTTTGTATGTTAGGCAGAGATCGCCCCTGAGTAGGCGATATGCAATGGAGTAAAGCTGTAGTTTTTTGAGACGGTCTGCATAGGGCATCTGTTTGAGGCCAGTAATCCTCTTTGTGAGGTATTTCTGTGGTCTTTCCAGTTGTTGTAGATGTCTTGTGAGGTACATACCAAAAGGGGTGTTGTACTCTATAATGGGTCTAATGAGTGATGAGTAGAGGGGAACAATGACCTCTTTTTTTCTGGATGAGAATCCTTTTGTGATGAGATGAGCCACGTAGAAGGATTTCCTGACCACTGTGGCAATCTGATTATCAAAGGAGAGACTACTGTCCATCTGTGTCCCAAGGTCTCTTATCACATTTTTGGCATTAAGTAGACTACCAGCTATGTGGTAGTTCATGGGTACAGAGTTTTTACCAAACGGGATGACAATACACTTTTTGGCATTGAGCTTCAGGCCATGGCTTTGACACCAGGTATCTGTCTCAGTGAGGCCCTTTTCTAGTTTGTCCACATCATTAGGAGTTTCAATTATGGCTCCTAGTTTACAGTCATCTGCAAACTTTGTTAGCCAAAGACCTTCTGTGTTGGCCTGCACTTCAGAGAAGTAGATACCAAACAGGAGAGGGCCCAGGACTGAACCCTGTGGTACTCCACTTGTCACTGGTCTGATGTCAGATTTGGAATCCGCCACTTTCACAGTGTGAGTTCTGTCCATGAGCCAGTTGGCAACCCATCTTGTGACATAGGGATTTATACCTAGTTTAGTGAGCTTATCTATAATTCCAGAGTGGGGGATAGTGTCGAAAGCCTTGGCGAGATCTAGATAAGCTGTGTGAACCATTTTACTCTCATCTATGGCTTTGGTGACTGCTTCAAAGAAGTCAATCAGGTTTAGGAGGCATGATCTGCCTTTTACAAATCCAAACTGAGTAAGGTCCAGAGTTTGGAGATTACCAATGTCTTTGTTTATGAGTTCCATGATGATACGTTCCATGGCCTTGCAGACCAGGCTCGTCAGGCTAATGGGGTGGTAGTTCCCGGGGTCCATTGTGGCTCCCCCGTTTCTGGAGTGGGATAACTGTTGTGGTGTGCCATTCAGTGGGTACAAAGCCTGAGGTGAGGCTATGATTGAACATGGTACTTAGGTAGGGTACCGGTTCATTCCGTAGTTCATGTAGAACGCAGCCTGGGATATTGTCAGGTCCCATGGATGCTGTGTTCTTGGTTTTGGAGAGTGTGTGTTTTACCTGTGCAGCCGTGATTATAGGAAGTTTGCATTCTTCTGGTATAGAGATGGGCCCTCTAGGGGGTGAGAGGAGGGTAAAGTTAGCACTGAACCTATCTGCTAGGATGTTGGCAATATCAGTTGGTTCTGTATATTTAGTGCTGTTATGCTGTAACTCAGAGCAGATGTGAGTGTTCCCATTTAGATTCTTGACATAGCTATAGAATGCTTTGTGGTTGTCTTTAGAGTCAGTGGCAATTTTGTTTTCATAACTAGCTTTGGAGGATTTTATGAGGGATCTCTGCTTCTTACTGAGGTTGACCAGAGAGTTCCTCCAGTCATGGGATTTTACTCTTTTTTTGCAACAGTTTTTTTCTTCTGTTGTAGAGTTTGTTTATGGCAGAGGACCACCAGATTGGCTTCCTTTTTTTGGAGGATAACATCTTGGTTCTATTAGGGATAGCATGATCCATGCACTTGTGTAAGTGCTTATAAAGTGCATTTGTATAGGATTCGGCAGTCATACCTCTATTGTCCATCTGCATGGGTGTCATGAAGTTTGCCACTTCTGTCTTAAGAAGTGTGAAGTTGGCTTTTGAGAATTTTTTTACGATGGTTTCCCTAATTGGGACTGGGGGTGGGATGTGGATGTCTAGGCTGATTAGCTTGTGGACGGATCTGACCAATGAGGAATTGACCACTGGTGTGGAACACCAGTTTCCCATGTTGGTAATGACCAGGTCTAGGATATTGCTGCCCCTGGTGGGCGTGTGAATAAGTTGATCCAAGGCATTGGAATTTATGAATTCTAGAAAACGTTGAGCAAAAGAGTTGGTACATGAGTAGTTTTCCCAGTTAATGGTGGGGTAGTTGAAATCGCCCATTATTAGGGTGTTGGGTTGTACCCTAATACTTTCCAGTGTATCAAGAAATGAGGAATGTGAATCCTGGGGCATGGTGGGGGGTCTGTAGCAAGCTACAACTTGGATTGCGGTCTTGCTCAGAGTTAGTTGCACTTGGATAATCTCGGATGCATTATGCTGTGCAACTAGCCTGGAGGTGTGGATATCCTTGATGAATATGGACATGCCTCCGCCTTTAGTGCTTCTTTCTGGGTTAGGTGGCCGAAAGGTGTGGTATGAATTGAAGCCTGGTAATGCAGGGGTGCTCTCTGGAGCTTTGAACCAGGTCTCTGTCACTGCACAGATGTCAATGTTCTCCATTTTAAGGAGTGCCTCGATTGAGTGCATTTTGAGGTTTAGACTTCTAGCATTGAGTAGCATTACCCTCAGATTTTGCTTGCTTGTACCTGTTACAGTGGTGAATTGGTCATTTGAACCTTGCCTAAAAAAGGCACTATAGGGGTGGCAAGAGTCTTAGCCAGTATCTGGAATCCTAAAGGTGACAGGTGCAGGCCATCTCTGGCAAAGCATTGTGGACTGTCGATCATGTCGTCCCAGGCAGACAAATACTGGATCCCCTTAGAATGACACAAGAAGCTTAGCCAATTGTTGAAGTTAATCATTTTGTCCTTGTACTGTGGTATCATTCTGGGTGATGGCAGGATGCTACTCAGGGTTAGGGTCATACCTGCCTGGGATACAAGATCAGAGAGCTCCTCCATGTCTCTTTTCATGTAGTCCAGGGAGGTACGTCTCAGGTCATTCACACCAACATGGACAATGACAGTGTCATATTTGTACTTATTGTGGAGTGACCTGAGTGCATGCGTTATGTGGCGGATCCTGGCACCTGACAGGCAGCTGACAGTAACTTTCTCCTTGTTTAGTCTAGTGAGTGGAACATCAGTGTGCCTGACTATAGAGTCACCTATGACTAGAGTGTTGGGTACGTTGTTATGCCTTATGGGCTGTGGTTGAGTGGCACACTGAGTTTGTGGGCTATGTGTCATTTGGGTTGTGTTGGGGGTGGAGTTTGCTTGCGTTTATGCTTTGGATGTCCCTGATGCTTGGGCAGGTTTTTATTGAAAGCCTCCGCGAATGTAGGTGTGTGTTTTGTGCTTCTATGTGTGTGTTTTGGTGGTGTAGGTTTTGAGGGACTATGTGATGAGTGTGGTGTGGTGCAAGTGTTTACCTTCTTCTCTTGACTGTCTAGTCCAGTCTTGGGTGAAGAGAGCTTTGCTTCCAGTTTGGCTATATAAGTGGATCTCTCACAGGTTGTAGTGTTGGGTGGTAGGAGGAGAGGGTTGTCTGTGTACATGAGGCAATTGCTGCATTGCCCTAAGATGCCCAGATTCATCAGGTAGACAGGAGAAATCACTGGGGGCTGACCCTTAGACATGCCTGGATAAGTGCTTATTTATTAAGTACTAAAAACTGCTTTCCACTAGACAAGTGAGGAAAGTTGAGTGCTGTAGTAATTTGCAGCTTATGTACTGCTTACAATGAGTTCTGAACAAGTGCTGAGTTCAAAGAAACAGATTTGAGTGCTGAAACTAGAAAACTGGCTAGTTATAAGAAAAAAAAATAAGCTAGAAGGCTTCCCTCCAACACAGAAGGGCTTGGGGGCTCAGAAGCCTACAGTCTATACCACTTAACAGGAAAGGCAGGAAACAAGCTTAAATTCTTTTTCTTTTTTTTTCTTTTTCCTTCTTCTGTTTCCCAGATGCTCTCTTTGTACACAGTAGGAGAGCCTGAAATCAGAATATGATCTCACTGCATTCAGTTGAGTGAGCAAATGAGATGGGCCCAGAAGGAGTATCCAAACACAAATTTACAAGAGGGGCGGGCAGTTTCAAGGCCACTAAGATTAACACCAAAACAAAAACAGGGATGGTGAGTGGGACTAACTGAAGAGCAGAGTCAAAACTTCCAGTTCAGTTAATATTCCTGCAACACAGTTAAATCAATTTAAATACTCCTTTCTGCTGTATTTATAGGGTGCTGACATCATCAGTCTTTCCAAAGAGGAATGTACATCTTTTAGTGTGTTATCCCAGTCTTCAAAAAGGCCATTCCTTTCACAGAGAATTGCATACATACAAACCCCCTCCCCCCTGTATTTACAGGGTGCTAACATTATCAGTCTTTCCAAAGAGGAATGTACATCTTTTAGTGTGTTTTCCCAGTCTTCAAAAAGGCCACTCCTTTCACAGAGGATTGCATGCATACACGCCCCCCTCCCACACACACAAACAGCATTGGCAGGATTCAAACTCCTACCTAACTATATTATGATACTTGAGAGTGACACATTTGCATAGCGCACTATTCGCATTATTGGATGGTTCGCCTTCTTCTGCTGTATTTATAGGGTGCTGACATCATCAGTCTTTCCAAAGAGGAATGTACATCGTTTAGTGTGTTATCCCAGTCTTCAAAAAGGTCATTTTTTTCAGGGAAAATTGCACACACAGCATTTGCAGGATTCAAACCCCTACCTAACTATGGTATGATATTTGAAAGAGACGCATTAGCAAAGCGTGCTATTCGTATTACTGGATGCCTTCCCTTCTCCTGCTGTATTTATAGGGTGCTGACATCATCAGTCTTTCCAAAGAGGAATGTACATCTTTTAGTGTGTTATCCCAGTCTTCAAAAAGGCCATTCTTTTCACAGAGAATTGCATGCATACACCCCTCCCCACACACACACGCACACACACAGCGTTTGCAAGATTCAAGCCCCTTCCTAGCTATGTTATGATACTTGAGAGAGACACATTAGCACAGCGCGCTATTCGCATTATTGGGTGATTTCCCTTCTCCTGCTGTATTTATAGGGTGCTGACATCATCAGTCTTTCCCAAGAGGAACGTACATCTTTTAGTGTGTTATCCCAGTCTTCAAAAATGCCATTCTTTTCACAGAGAATTGCACACACACAGCATTTACAGGATTCAAACCTCTATTTAACTATGTTATGATACTTAAGAAAGACACATTAGCACAGCGCACTATTCGCATTACTGCATGATTTCTGTTCTCCTGCTGTATTTATAAGGTGCTGACATCATCAGTCTTTCCAAAGAGGAATGTACATCTTTTAGTGTGTTATCCCAGTTTTCAAAAAGGCCATTCTTTTCACAGAATTGCACACACACACACACACAGCGTTTGCAGGATTCAAACCTTTACCTAACTATGTTATGATACTTAAAAGAAACACATTTGCACAGTGCGCTATTCGCATCACTGGATGATTGCTCTTCTCCTGCTTTATTTATAGGATGGTGACATCATCAGTCTTTCCAAAGAGGAATGTACATCTTTTCGTGTGTTATCCCAGTCTTCAAAAAGGCCATTCCTTCCACAGAGAATTGCATACATACACACCCCCCTCCCCCCTGTATTTATAGGGTGCTAACATCATCAGTCTTTCCAAAGAGGAATGTACATCTTTTAGTGTGTTATCCCAGTCTTCAAAAATACCATTCCTTTCACAGAAAACTGCATACATACACACCCCCTCCCACACACACACAGCGTTTGCAGGATTCAAACCACTACCTAACTATGTTATGATACTTGAGAAAGATGCATTGGTGCAGCACGCTATTCTCATTGCTGGATAATTTCTCTTCTCCTGCTGTATTTATAGGGTGCTGACATCATCAGTCTTTCCAAAGAGGAACGTACATCTTTCAGTGTGTTATCCCAGTCTTCAAAAAGGCCATTCCTTTCACAGAGAATTGCATACACACACACACACACACACACACACACACACACACACACACACACACACACACACAGAGCGTTTGCAGAACTCAACCCCCTACCTAACTGTGTCATGATACTTGAGAAAAACACATTAGTATAGAGCGCTATTCGCATTACTGGATGATTTCCCTTCTCCTGCTGTATTTATAGGGTGCTGACATCATCAGTCTTTCCAAAGAGGAATATACATCTTTTAGTGTGTTATCCCAGTCTTCAAAAAGGCCATTCTTTTCACAGAGAATTGCATGCATACACCCCTCCCCACACACAGCGTTTGCAAGATTCAAGCCCCTACCTAGCTATGTTATGATACTTGAGAGAGACACATTAGCACAGCACGCTATTCGAATTATTGGGTGATTTCCCTTCTCCTGCTGTATTTATAGGGTGCTGACATCATCAGTCTTTCCCAAGAGGAATGTACATCTTTTAGTGTGTTATCCCAGTCTTCAAAAATGCCATTCTTTTCACAGAGAATTGCACACACACACAGCATTTACAGGATTCAAACCTCTATTTAACTATGTTATGATACTTAAGAAAGACACATTAGCACAGCGCGCTATTCGCATTACTGAATGATTTCTGTTCTCCTGCTGTATTTATAAGGTGCTGACATCATCAGTCTTTCCAAAGAGGAATGTACATCTTTTAGTGTGTTACCCCAGTTTT
Organism: Protopterus annectens; assembly: GCF_019279795.1. Taxonomy (NCBI): domain Eukaryota; kingdom Metazoa; phylum Chordata; order Ceratodontiformes; family Protopteridae; genus Protopterus; species Protopterus annectens. Next base: position 440,470,175 of record NC_056731.1, read on the forward strand.
CAAAAAGGCCATTCCTTTCACAGAGAATTGCACACACACACACAGCGTTTGCAGGATTCAAACCTTTACCTAACTATGTTATGATACTTAAAAGAAACATATTTGCACAGTGCGCTATTCGCATCACTAGATGATTGCTCTTCTCCTGCTTTATTTATAGGATGGTGACATCATCAGTCTTTCCAAAGAGGAATGTACATCTTTTCGTGTGTTATCCCAGTCTTCAAAAAGGACATTCCTTCCACAGAGAATTGCATACATACACACCCCCTCCCCCCTGTATTTATAGGGTGCTAACATCATCAGTCTTTCCAAAGAGGAATGTACATCTTTTAGTGTGTTATCCCAGTCTTCAAAAATACCATTCCTTTCACAGAAAACTGCATACATACACACCCCCCTCCCACACACACAGTGTTTGCAGGATTCAAACCACTACCTAACTATGTTATGATACTTGAGAAAGATGCATTGGTGCAGCACGCTATTCTCATTGCTGGATAATTTCTCTTCTCCTGCTGTATTTATAGGGTGCTGACATCATCAGTCTTTCCAAAGAGGAACGTACATCTTTCAGTGTGTTATCCCAGTCTTCAAAAAGGCCATTCCTTTCACAAAGAATTGCATACACACCCCCCTCACCAACACTCAGACAGCATTTGCAGGATTCAAACCCTGATCTAGCTATGTAATGATATTTAAGAGAAACACATTAGTGCAGCGCGCTATTTGCATTACTAAGTGATTTCCCTCCTCCTGCTGTATTTATAGGGTGCTGACATCATCAGTCTTTCCAAAGACTGTACATTTTTTAGTGTGTTATCCCAGTCTTCAAAAAGGCCATTCCATTTATGGAGAATTGCACACACACAGTATTTGCAGGATTCAAACCACAGACACATTAGCACAGTGCGCTATTCACATTACTGGATAATTTCACACACAGTGTTTGCAGGATTCAAACCCTTACTTAACTACGTTAAAATACTTGAGAAAGACACATTAGCACAGCACGCTGCTCGCATTAGTGGATGGCTTCCCTTCTCCTGCTGTATTTATAGGGTGCTGACATCATCAGTCTTTCCAAAGAGGAATGTACATCTTTTAGTGTGTTATCTCAGTCTTCAAAAAGGCCATTTTTTTTCACAGAGAATTGCATACATACACACCCCCCTCCCCCCTGTATTTATAGGGTGCTGACATTCCTTTCATATAGAATTGCACACACAGCGTTTGCAGGATTTAAACCCTACCTACCCACATTATTGGATGATTATACACACATACACACACACACACACACACACACACACACACACACACACACACACACACACACACCATTTGCAGGATTCAAACCCCTACTTAACTATATTATGATACTTGAGAGAGACACATTAGCACAGCGTGCTATTTGCATTACTGGGCAATTTCTTTTCTCTTGCTGTATTTATAGGGTGCTGACATCATCAGTCTTTCCAAAGAGGAATGTACATCTTTAACTATCCCTCAGTATGGGGGATAACAACATCTGTGCATTAACAGATGCCTAGTTCAGGGTCACATATGCACACTGGCACTGCCAGGTTATGTTCTATAGCATGCTTCATGACCACAGGACTTGTAACACACAACACAAGTAGGGGGTGTATCCATATACATCACAGATACACACACCTCTGGGTTGGTACCACTGCACTAAGCATGACAGGCCATACATATACAACTATCATTGTGCAAAACTGCCTTTTGGTTTGGTGTGTAGTTCAGACCACCCCCCATACCCAGTAACCGCACTTGGCTTTCCTGGGAACAGTGTAGGATATGCAGGTCTTCACACACACCATTATAGTGGTTGACTTCAGGTACACAAATATTGACTGGGGATACTACTCAGGCCCTCATCAACATCACCCTACAGCCACTACAATTTGTGAATCCATGTGCTATGGCACAACCAGTCACCACACCCACAAGGGGGAATACATATTGGACCTGATCATCACCAACATGGGGAGTCTATGTTCCACACCAGAGGTAGAACCGTCATTGTTAAGATCAGACCATAAACAACTTTCCCTGGATATCCATATCCCATCCCCACCCCCAGCCAAGGAAATCACTGTAAAGAATTTCTCAAAAGCAGACTTTGCACTTGTGAATACTGGGCTGGAATACTTCAAAGGCCCCATGCTGGAGGATAATAGAGCCCAATCTGTAGAATCCTTTACAAATGCATTGTATGAGCACCTGCAGGTATGCATTGATCATGCTATCCCAAATAAAACCATGACTCCTCCAAAACAGGAGACCTGTCTGGTTGACCCCAGCTATATATAAGCTGTACAACAGAAGGAGGAAGCTACTACATAACAGAGCAATATCCCACAGACCCACATAGATAATAACCTCTCCTTTGCTAATCACATTGACAGAGTCATTGCAAAGACCTTTATATATCCCTCCTTATCACATGGGTGTTTGCATGTAGATCATGGGAGGTCATTGTGGCCCTCTGCTAGTCACTCATCAGGCCCATGTTTGACTACAATGCCCCTTTTGGGGTGTACCTTACCCAACACCTGCGGCAACTACATTGAACACAACAGTACCTCCCCAAGAGGATCATGGGCTACACACAGATGTCCTATGCAGCTCAACTAAAGGATCTCCAGCTCTACTCAGTTGCTTAATGCCTACTCAGAGGTGATCTATGCCTGACTTACGCAGCCATTTCAAACCCAGAAGTAATGGACATGCTCCACCTCATAACATCCAAGACCCTTAGAGCTACACATTCCAGGGACTTAAACCTCAGCACAAAAATAAATAGGACATGCTGCAGGGACAGATTCATTACCCAGAGGCTCCCCTCACTTTGGAATTGAATCCCAATTAAAGTTAGACATAGCCCCTCGCCAACCCTCTTCCAGCAAAATACAGCCGCATGGATGGGAAATTGCAAATTCACCCCTGGGATCTCCACTGTGTCCCTGCTTGACAGAGGCACAGCAAACTAGCCTTAAAGGGTGCCTTCTGTGACCTACTTTACAGAGGCACAGTAGGTTACCCTACTGGGGAGATGGACACCAAATACACTCTGCCTAGTCTTATGAATTCCTTAGGGCAGACAGCCTAGTATTGACCTCTGCACCTATGTTTATGTTCGGGATGCACAATATTTGTTGCTGCTACTGTTTGCAGGTCTTTATTGCCGTAGCTTTCCCAGTTTCTATGAACAACTTGTGCATCTGCGTAACATGTTTGATCATGACAGGGTTCCAGTATATTAATATATGTGTCTGTTGTCATTTAACTGTGTGCACAGGGTGGATTGCTGGATCGTGGGAGGTTCCCGGCTTAACACATACAACTGCCAGATATGTGTGACTGACTGCCTGCTATAATCAGACATGGCCTAAGTGTGTGAGCATGCCCAGTTCAGGCTTTCCATGGTTTGTTATTCAGCAACACACCAACAGTCAGATTCCACCAACGTTCTTTTATTAACGATCTGGTACCTCGGCCATTCGCCTTCAAAGGATCACATTACAGCTTTGAAAATAAGCTCTATTTATATCACACACTAATTGATAAATTAACAATTAGTTTAATTGAACATCAAAATTTAAAGTGATCTTTGCTTCAACATTAAATAAGATGCAGACATTTACCTATGATAATATGTCTAAACTATTATCAAAATTTAAATCTTTATATATAAATTTTATAGTAATGTTGCTTTCTTTTATAATCAATGAAATGCAAATTTTGAATAGCTTTTATATCAAAATAGAAAAATAACATATTATTTACTATTTATTAATACATAATTTATCAAATAAATGGTTAAATAATTATATAATTCGCTCTCAGTAGATCAAAAGCACATATAAATTCTTTGATATGTATATATGTATATAAATACCCAATCTATACAAAAACAGAATACATATAGAATGAATAACAATAAAATAATGTGCATAAATTGCTCTTCTAGATTCTAATTACAGACCCAGCTCTTGATTGAGACCAAATGGTTTTAAAGTTTTGTATTTTATTATCATCCTAGTTTCTAGTTCCAAGAGTTTAGCTATTATATCATCTCCCTTACGAATAGAAGGTTTCCCCAGTACACTAAATCTCAAACTATTACTGCAACCATCATGCACATCCAAAAAATGCTTAGCAACAGGACTCGTGACATTCAAATTTCTAATATCCTTAAGATGTTCTAGAATTCTAGTTTTTATCATCCTTTTAGTTTGTCCCACATACCAAATGTCCTTGCAAGAACACCCTATTATGTATACTACACTAGTAGACTTACAATTAAAGAAATGTTTAGAAGTATGAAATATGTTATTAATAGTATCAATATTAATTGCTCTGTTACATATACTGCATGAACCACAAGCAAAAGTGCCCAACCTCACAGGGATAGGTGTGATAGGTTGTACAAAATTATTATTCAGAATTTCTCTTAAATTCTTTCCCCGTCTAAAGGAGAAATTCACTTGATTGGGGAATAATTCACCAATGTTATCATCTTCACAGATTAGATACCAGAATTTTCTAACTAAAGAGACTAATGTTTTAGAAAAAGGGGAAAATTTAGTTATAAAAAATATTTTCTCAACATTATCCTTAACTCTAATCACCTTTCTATCAGAATATGTTGCAGTGTTGTCCCTTCTATTAGATAATTTTGTATTCTTAATCACACTATCTCTACATTTAGATAGAGTATTATATTCATATCCTCTATCCAATAATCTATGGAATACTATATCTAGTTCTCCATCTATGTCCTCCTTAACACTGGTGTGGTCCCGAATTCTTTTAAATTCCCCAAAAGGTAGGGCCTTAATTAAATGCTCAGGATGCATGCTAGTGGCATGTAGGAACAAATTTACTGAAGTTTCCTTCCTAAATGGTTTAAACTCAATATTCATATCCTCTTCAAACAAAACTAGATCTAGAAAGTTGATCTTATTTCTATTGGTTTCATAAGAAAATTGCAGCTTATGTTCATTTTGATTGAGCACTTCAAAAAAATCCATAAAATCACAAATATCTCCTTTACAAATAAAAATTAAATCATCTATGAAACGTTTATATAATATTACTTTGTTCTTAAAGAAGTTAGTAGAATAAATGTATTTCTTTTCAAAGTAATCCATATAAATGATGGCATAAGAAGGTGGATAAGCTGCACCCATTGCTGTACCCTTTATTTGTAGGTAATATTTGTTATTGAAACAGAAATAGCTATGAGTTAAACAGAATTCCAAAAGGGTAATAAGAAAATTGGTTTTTGGTCCCTCACCCATCATATTTGATATAGATTCTAAACCCCATTTGATGTTAATATTGGTATATAAAGATTTAATATCCACAGTGACCCAATAATAATCACATTCCCATTTCACATTCACCAAATTGTTAATCAAATCTTGTGTGTTTCTTATGTGAGCTGCTACCTTACATAAATAGGGCTTAAATTGTGAGTCTAAAAATAAATTAACATTCTCCAAGAAAGAACCTATCCCAGAGATGATTGGTCTCCCAGGAGGTTCTTCCAAATCTTTATGAATCTTGGGTAATGCATACATAATCGGTGTAGCTGGTTTTTGAATATACAATTTCTTAACATCAGTATGCATAAAGAAACCCAAGCGCTCACCCCTTTCCAGTAAAAATAACAACTCATCATTATAGGACACCATAGGGTCACTGTCCAATCTCTTATATTCATCGGGGTTCACCAACAGTTTATTCACCATATGTAAATATTTAGTTCTATCCATTATAACCCAATTTCCACCCTTATCAGCAGGTTTGAAAATGTATTCATGTTTAACTGATTTCAAAATTTTCAAAGCTTGCCATTCGTTCTTGTTTAAGTTGAAACATTTCTGTTTTTTACAAAACTCACTAAACAAAGTTTCAACTTCCCTCAAAAGAACCTTTTGAAATAATGAGATGGCAGGTACAGAAATATGGGGCACAAAAGTATTTACCCTCTTAAATTCAGGTAATACTAGCCTACCATATCCAATACAGAAATCAACATTTTCAACATTTTCATCACTCGATAAATCATTATTAACATCCGATACATCAGATTCCAACTCATAGTTATAAATAGACAAATTACACAAGTCATCGTCCATTTCTGATTCACTAGATTCATTCGAAATAGCATTACACATAATGGATCTTTCCATTTTAGAAAAATGAACTCTCAGCAACAATTTTCTAATAAACCGTTTGACATCAAAATAAATGTCAGCTAAGGATGGGAAAAAGGTGGGAACAAACTTACTTCCCTTGTGTAAAACATTTCGCATTTCCGAACTCAAAACTAATTCAGACAAGTTCACACAGTATAAAGGAAGTTCGTTAGAAAGTACTACTGACAAACCTTCATTTAAGTTTGTTTCTTCCCTTCCTTCCATTCCTCCCATTTCTTCCCTTGTTGTATTCTTCAGTTTGAAAGTTAGAATTGTCACTGCTGCTGTTACCAGAACCTATAGTAACCTCACGATTTAAGGTTCTGCTCACCGCCGTTGTTGTTTCAGCAAAAGAAACATTTTTTGAAGAAGTACCTTCCGCTGATGAAGCCAACGACGCTGACAGTCCTCTACATTTGGAACTGCTGCTCCAAGTCCTGCCCCTTGACCTGCTGCTCCAAGTCCTGCCCCTTGACGGGTCCTGTGCGTAGGTTCACGTTGCCAGTTGAACAAAGTGCCGGTTTCATAGTCTTTGATATCACGGATTAACTTGTTTCTTTTGCGCTGCACAATGTCAATTTCTAGTTTATTAATTTTATCACTTAATGCTGACATTTGGATGTCATAATTCAATTCCGTTACCAAGCTATTTTGTAAGGTTTGTTGCCTGACATATGTCTCATTTATCCAAGTGTGTGAGCATGCCCAGTGTGACCTTTCCATATGTTGTGATCTGGAGTCCACTACATTTCTGGTTGTGTGTGAACATGACCAATATTGACATTTATACTGTGTGTGTTGGAAGTCATGTTGTGTTCTTACTGCCAGACTCCTTTGTGTCATAACTCAACAGGGATTATGCTGTGCCTGCAGGGTTTCCATGTGATAGTTTGCAAAGACTTGGCAACATTCTCTCATACTGTCTGTATACTGCAATACTGTCATGGCTTAGTGGTTCAGTACTTTCACTATGATGCACAGTGTCATGGGTTTGAGTCCCATCACTGCTTTAAATGTTCATATTGAGCAGACCAGACTGGTTAAGGGCCAGTTGGGCAACTATGAGCATGTTGCATTTTGTTCAGCTATGGCCTACTTAAACCAGGCTTGTCCAACATTGCTGTGTATTCACCAACTTAGGTGGACATTGCCAAACATTACTCCACGTTGACTACAGTTGTACTAGTTGGTGCGTGTGATTCTGTTCATAGGTTCATACTAGGCTATCTGCCCTAGGGCATTTATAATCCTAGCCAGAGTGTGTTTGGCTTTCAACACACATTTTAAGTGGAGTTTGCCATGACATTTTTCAAGGTTAGTGTACTGTGCCTCTGTCTAACAGTGACATAGAAGTGATACCCAGGGTAGACCTACAATCTCCCATCCACTCATCAAGATTCCTCTTGAAGAGAGTCAATGAGGGACTCTGGCTAACCTGGAGTGGGGGTTTACTCAAGAGTGGGGGGAGCCTCTGGGTTATGAATCTGTCACTCCAGCATGTCCTATTTATTTCAGTCCTGAGGTTCAGGTCTCTTGAGCGCGTAGCTTGATGGGATTCTGATTTTCTGAGGTGCAGCATGTCCACTGATTCCAGGTTGGACATGGCTTTATACATCAGACACAGATTGCCTCTGGGCAGGCAGTATGCCACTGAGTGGAGCTGCAGTTTCTTTAACCAGGCAGCGAATGGCATGTGTTTGAGCCCTTTGATCCTCCTGGTGAGGTACTTTTGTGGTCTTTCCAGCTGCTGCAGGTGTCTGATAAGATACATCCCACAAGGGGCATTGTACTCAACTATGGGCCTGATGAGGGTTGAGTTAAGAGGCATGATGTAGATGTGAATACCTTCATGATTAGGTGGGCTATATGACATGTTTTTCTAAACACTTTGGCCATGTGGTTATCAAATGAGATATTGCTATCAGCTTGGGTCCCCAGGTCCCTTATCACTTCTTCCATACTAGTGGACAGAGATCTCCTGCAGCACATTGTTGAGCTGTGCAGGCCACGTCTCACACACAGAACCAACAGAGGGGAACCCATCCCAGTGGAAACCAAGGTATGTGTTGGCCTAAGAATACTAGCAACAGGTACCTTTCAGAGACCAACTGGTGATATGATGGGGATATCATAGGCATCAGCATCCAAGGTACTGCACCAGTTCCTGGATGCCATGTCAGCACATGTCGGTGAGCATGTATATTTCCCCAATTCCCATGAGGTATTGGCCAGCAATATGCGTCTCTTCCAGCAAATAGCAGAATACCCTGAGTAAGGTAGTGCAGCTCATGTAACCCCTGGTAGGTGACCCTGGGCCTGTACACTCTTCTCCGTCTCCTCACTGTGGGTTGTCCGGCAGCATTTGCATTGTCACCACCCTCAACATGTTGCATATGTTGCCTTATAACAGCAATGGCAGCCCCTAGCATTTTTTGTCTGAGTGTAGTTTTTTCAGTTTTCTCTTCTAGTAGCTTACTCCAGTGTTGCAGTGTCTCTTGAGAGAAACAAACTGCACTGTTGTTTGCAGAGTTTTAAGTGCTGGGCTGGGCTAGTGTTCTGCCTGTGTAATTGCCTGATTCTGATTGTTTGCACCCCCTAACTCTACTAGTATTCCCCGGTAGCTTCCTATTATTTGTTGTGCTTCCTTTTTCCTTTCTGTTTCCTCGGGGGAGTGACGCGCATACAAGTGGAAACACACTCACAGCAGCTCACACGCATGCACACATGCTTAGATGGACTAAAACTTGCTTATTCAGGTTAAAACGCATGCACACCAGCACAAACACACTTACAGGTCTTCCAACAGCCTTATACATGCTTACACCAGCTTAAATGCACACACTCACGCTTCCACGCATGCACTCTGTCTTACTCGAGTTTACAGGCACGCACGCACACATGCATACCCGCTCAGCAAGAAAGTTTGGTGTTATCCACAGTATACACCTTCCATTTCTTGGCTTTCCCTGGCCTACCTGTTGACACACCTCTTTCCATGATGTCTAACTGACAGCTAACACATGCCACTGTGCTCCAATGAGCTTCACTACTTTCATACATACCCCTCTTATGATGTCACCTATCTCCTACTCTGTTCCTCCCCATATCCTACTCCTACACTCCACTGACTGTGCTCATTTGCTATGTAAAAGTGTGATTCACTATCCTAACACTCATTTACATAGGATTGCCTTCTAATGCTTGGTTACATGTCTTAGACTGAGCTACTCCCCTTAGCAACCCCTACTCGGTGGCCATGTTGTCTTCAGCCTGCTATTCCCTTACATTCTCATTTAACAATTTTCATAAATTCCACGTTTGTGGCTTTTATTGTCTTATTTCATGATTTTTATAGCGCACCCCGTTTGCGCTGCACTGCGCTACGCTTAAACATCAGAAATCACCGAAAAAAATAATTCTTTTTATTTTAATTTTGCATCTGGGAAACTTTCCAATGGCCATATATTTGGCCATTGTCATGATTCCTCAACCATATGCAACCTTTATTTGGAGCTGACAAGGCTCCATTGTGCTATTTGCAGAACGGTACTCAGTTGTCAACTGAGTACATTTCTGCAGCTAACACGGCTCCTACTCGGACAGGTTTGTGCTTCCTGGATCGCAAATTTACTTCATGTGCATGCCTTTCGGCTGCAAGTGAGGTAATTTGCATATCCCAGCCCTGTCCGTGTAGGAGAAGTTTTAGGAGCTCTCTTACACACCCCTACAGGCTGTTCCTGGATCGCTCATCAGACATGATGGCTGCATGGAGTCTTACTCTACTCGTAAACTTCGTGCAAGCCATCGTGAATCCGGCCCAGTGTGTACATACACACTTGACAAATCTAGTACATGTAAATAAATAAAAGTTTTGATTTTAATCATAAAAATTGAATGTTTAAAAAAATGTTTAAAAACATAAAAATCAGCTGTGTAAACCCCCACTGCCAAGTTTGGAAACTGAAAAAATGTTTAAGATTTTAAAGACAGAACTCACTGCCTGTTCTTAAAATGGCCCACGGGGCCAGATAGTCTCACACCAGAAAGGTGGAAAAAAAACCTTCTCCTTTGGAAATCTGAAGTAAGACAGCTATATCCATAAGCTATACAAAATAATATTGTTACTGTTTCGCCAGACATATGCATATCCTAACTTGAAACTACTATCCTGTGGCAATGACAAGTTGTCAATGTAGCTAATGCACATTGCATTGTAACTCTTCTTGATACAACTACCCCGGTGTAAGTATAAATAACAAACTCAGGGGTGAAGTTGGTCACTGCCGACCTCCACTCTATTCCATTCTATTGAACCCGCATCTGAGAAACTAGTGCCCCTGAACCCTCTCCAATGTCACCAGACTAACTAGATGACACTGAATAGTGTCTACTACAAGAACATAGTCTGGCAAGAAGTGGACCAAACTGGCAACACTGTACAATACTTGGAGCCAGTACCTACTGCCCCCCCTTTACCATATATTCCCTTACTGAGTCCTGTAAACCCGCCTAAGTGTGTAATCTGGGCTTGTATGTTAGCCGTATATTGGGAACTTGAATCCTATTGCTAAATAAAAATAAAAACATATAAACATATAATAACTCAGGTGACATAACCAGGTAAAGGCTCAAATGACCTGTAGCAAAATCATTCCATACTGGAGGGGTTTCTACATCTTTCATATTTACTTGTTACTAATTGTCACCCTTCATTATTATTTTAAATTATGAACATCATTTGAGCCTTTACCTTCTTGCCGGCCTATGTTCTTGTAGTAGACACTATTCAGTGTCATCTAATTAGTCTGATGACATTGGAGAGGATTCGGGGGCACTAGTTTCTCAGAAGTGGGTTCAATAGAATGGAATAGAGTGGAGGTCGGCAGTGACCAACTTCACCCCTGAGTTTATTTATACTTACACCGGGGTAGTAGTAGTATCAAGAAGAGTTACAATGCAATGTGCATTAGCTACATTGACAACTTGTCATTGCCACAGGATAGTAGTTTCAAGTTAGGATATGCATACGTCTGGCGAAAAAATATAGAAAATTTGTATTTTTTCATTTACATCGAGTTGGACTTTATATTCTTAGTGGAATTGAGACTTGGGCTTCAGAGTGTTTGGCGAGTTTATACAGCGTTTCCTAGTTTTTCCAAGTTTGTCTAGTTCGAAATAGATTCCAGCTCTGTACAGCAAGTCTATCAGCTTTCCAACAGTTCACCAAAATGCAATCTGTATTGGAATTACAATGAAATACACCTCAGGCGATGACTAACAGCTAGGATGTGGGCTGGCTCAACAACCCCCTCCCTGAAACTAGCCTGAGCTACCCTGAGTAAAAAACACAGTGGAGACACAAGAGACAGAAACAGAAACAATACAGCACTACTATAAATAATAGGCAAGTGTATAAAGTGGCAAAATATGCACTTATCAGTTTGAAATAGATTCCAACTCTGTACAGCAAGTCTATCAGCTTTCCAACAGTTCACCGAAATGTCTTTCATTTGCTTAATAAATGTTTCTGTGCTATTTGTTTGCTTAATAAATGTGTTCTATGCCCTTGTAATGCTCCATTTTATCTTTTTTAATAAAATTGTTCATGCAAGTTTTCATTACCTTTAGCTTGTTTCTGTTTTTGCTCTTGGTTTTCTTAGTTTACCTTCGCTGTTAGCTCTGCACCTAGTAGCTCTGAAAAGCAGTCTCTGCAATCCCAGTTCTGATACCATGTCGCTTGTCTGGTCAGGATGAAACAGACAAACATTCTTGGTTTCTGTTCAAACAACTTTATTATGTACAAACACATCAGGATTGAGGCTTAGTAACTTTAACTTATATAAAATTATAAACAAACTGACTATCTCTCTCATACATGCTCACACTCTGGCTGCACTCTCAAAATGGCACTGAAGCTAGCACGTGCTTGCTATTTATATGCACATGCTCTCCTTGGAAATGCTCCTTAAAGGTATAATACACATACATATTCTACAAAGAATATTTGACTATTGATGCATTAAGTAAAAATGAAAGTATCATTATAAAGCCTGCTGATAAAGGAGGTGGCATTGCTGTGCTTGATTCAACGTTTTATAATGATGCGATGTTAACTATGGTAAGCTCAACTGATTATTCTTTAACTACTAAATTTGAATACTATTGAACAAGTTAAAAAGAAAATATGCAATTTACTTTATGAAGGTGAGATAACTAGAGATGTGTATGATTATTTATATACCAGATGCATTGTGTTTCCCATTATTTACTGTATGCCAAAATGTCACAAATCAGTTAGTAACCCACCCTTATGTCCTTATTGTTTCAGCTAGATGGTGGGTTACAGAGCCCATCTCAAAGTTTCTGGAAGGTCAACTTAAAGTAGTTTTAGCAACATCTTATACTATTATAAGAGATGCTAATAATTTTTGGGAGAAACTTTATGAATGGAGTAGAACCAATGACATGCTTACTAGTTATATGGTGACATTGGATGTTGATTCACTTTTCACTTCTGTTCCAAATAAAGAGGGAATTGACATGGTTAGACAGTATATATTAAATCAACTATGTATAACTGGGATAAACGTGCAACAAATATGCACATTGTTGGATATTGTCTTAAGTAATAATATTTTCCTGTATCAAAAACAGTTTTATATACAAGTGAATGGCATAGTCATGGGGTCTCCCATGGCTAACACATACACTAATATAATCAATCTTTGGGAAAATGAATACATTCTATATCCATCTAGAAATAAATATAAAAATAACAGTTTTCTATAAGCGGTTTGTGGATGACTTGTTTCTTATTTGGGATGGTCCACTTAATAATTGTAATTAATTAATCTCTTCTCTAAATACAACATTTTTTCTGAAATTTAAGAAGAAAATCAGTTATAGACAACTTGATTTTCTTGGTAAAACGTTGATTAAGAATATAAAAGAAGATTTGGAAACCACAATGTATTAAAAGAATGTTAGGAAATGCAGTTTTATAGCAAGAAGCAATATGAACCCACCATTTATTTTTATTAATATAATAAAAGTTCAAATGGCATGATTTGCCAGGTTGAATGTGCAAGAAATAAGCTTAACTGAATAGAGCCAAAATATGATAAATGATTTTGAACATAGGGGTTATAACCTTAATAAACTCGAAAACACTAAGAATTAAATTTTAGACGATAGGGCTGAAACTATGAAACCGATTTATTCTGAATCTCACTTATATCTAAAAGTAATAGAATGAAAAAAGTAATAGAAAAGAAAACAACTGCAGGTGTATTTTAACTATGGATATTAAGAAGCACTGTCCGATATTTTCTTAAGTACCTGAACTGAATGATATTTATGCTGAAGGCCCCTATTTTAGTTACAAGAGATCAACTACATTAAAGCATAGACTATGCTGCAAAGAACAAATAAAGATAGTTGGCACTAAGTCACGTAATTTAGGAACTCATATGTTGAATAATTGTATTTTTTTGCAAATACATATATACTGGTAAAAAAAGTCAACATCCACTTTATGGAAATACATTTTATTTATGTGCATAAGGCACATGTGAGATGAAAAATCCAGTGTATATGGCAAAGTGCTCCATGTGTAATGCCTGTTATATAGGAAAAAACAACCAAAAACTGAAAAATAAAATTTGTAGTCATATATCAGAAATTAGGAGACAAATAGATAGTAATGCTTTGTATAAACATACACAAGCTTGAGACTATATGCATACTTTTCAGTTCATGATTTTATATGTATTATCAGACTTTATTAGAAGGGGTAATGTACAAAATATTACAGAATTAGAAAAAATAAGTGGATCTTGTAGTTCAGGGCACAATACCCATCAGGGCTGAATGAGGCATTCACTCAAACGTGTTTTAAAAGAACTTCATAATATAAGAAGGATGGGGTGAGGGTGGGGACATCCAGGACCCATGGATATCAAGCTGGGTGACAGTGGGAATTGAGTATCAAATGTCCCGGACAACTGAAGGAATAAATGTAAAGAAAGCATTACCAACACTGGGTACCACATGTATATATTCTCTTACGTTAAGGACTGGCATGAAATCGATATTGAGAACAGAAGAGTCAGTTAGTTGCACAATAATAAAACTAAAAATGCACTCAGTAAAAAAATGGACAGAGGAGGGCATGGGCAGTTGAGGACAAGCGATCAATAATTACTAAGTTTATCTGAAGGACCTCCTTTTGCAAAGGGATTATTATTACTGAATTCCACATATTATTCAAGATTGCACTGGTTTATCAGAACAAAGATGAGGAAGGAAATGGATAGAGCAGCGATCTTTAAAGAAAAAGTGGTATTGTAGGAAATCAGCAGTCAATCAGCATGGCTTAAACCTTAACAACATTTTTGGATGAAGCTAACCTGGGCATTCTGGAGAGTGAGAGAGGGTTTGCAAACTGTGATGCACAATGATCATAGCTGAAGGGGTGACTGCACACTGTTAAAATGGGCAATGAGCTGTTCAGCCACTTCCACAAATCTCAGAGGGGGAAACAGATTGGGTTGTTTTGATTTATGTGAGAGTGAAATGTGCTACACTCCTGACCAGAACTGTTTCAGATTCTGTTTGCTGTTACTTTGATGAGCTGTATTTTCTCTTGCTGTGTTGTCTCATTGTCTAGGGATGATTGCGGACTTCACTAAAATGATTAAAGGAGGCAGTAGTTCATGTTTTGTTTATGCAATATTGAGATTACAGCTTGTCTCTGTAGGGCATTTTTACTTCTATCTCATATGTAATCCAATATAAGAACTTTGTTTTGACTCAGAACCATTTTGCAGGGTTTAAGTTGTTGAGGACTGATAGAAATGAGGAACTGAAATATTCAACTGCAGAGAGTAAAACAATTTTAAAAATATTCAGCTGCTGAGTCTAAAGGAGGTTTGAGCAGGGTAGTCCAATCAAGACTAGAGAATATAAGGATGAATGCATGTTGTCAGCTGTTGTGAGGGTTCTGGAGAATATTTAGTGAGTCATTTTCTGGATTTTTACTATGCCAAACACCAATAGTAGGCAGATGGTCACAGGTGCCATCTGCCATAAAATAACCTGATAAAACATTGTTGGATGCTTATACAAAGATTCAGGACAGTATGTTTTGTGTACCTGATGTTTTGATGATTTGGTAGGTGGCATAATTAAATGAGTCAAGCCAAACAGCTGTGTGGTCGAATATGAAACTCACAAAAAGAATTACTAACCAATACTGAAATCTGCCATGATCACTAGTTCTTTTTTTGACAGTAGATGCAGAAGTGTAACAGTATAGAGAACTGAATTTCTAAAACAGCTACCACACTACAAAATATTCTGACTGCCGTACCGCATTATGTAACTGATAACAGTTGCACAGCTCTGTGTTTTATTGTGTTAACCCACTGTACAAACAATCCAGTGAATCTACCAAGAGGAGACTACAAGTCAGCTGACCCTAGAAACATCTAGGGCAGGACTTCTGATTTTTAGGGAGTCTGTAACCTGTCTCTTGGGAACAAGCTTAGGAGTAGTTCTGCTACTTTGCTCCTGGTGAGAAGGAGAGAGGGGCACTGGTCCTGTGTGCGACTGCAGTGAAACCAGCACCAGTAGTAGACAGGTAGTAGGCAGTAGGTGAGTCATTGTTGAGCCAGGGATCATTCTATTCTGGTAATTCACCAGGTTAACTAGTTAGTAACTTAGCTAATTACTGACTGGTGCCTGTTGACATGCATTCACTGTCTGCAGTGTTCCTTCTGTTGCCACTCTACTTGTTCTAGGGAGTTTTTGGAAAGGTTTTCATTTTAATATTTAAAAAAATTGCAATTGATCTTTGCTTCTCCTCTCAGGTAATGTTAAGTAATAGGGTTGTACATATCTGTATTTTGCATGAATTAAACTGATTTAATTTTCTTGCCATAACATAGTTGTTACAGGGGCAATTCAAACAGTGTCCATATATGTTTATCATTCTTAGGCCAAGATTAACAATTTTAACATAATCTTGATGGCAAAGTAAATCCCCACACAAGTTCCTGTTTCCCTCTAACCTCTTTGACGAGGCAATGGAGTAAATAGCTGGTTGCATTTATATGGTACTGTAATAAATGTACATTCTTATTCTAATATTAGTCCCATTCATTGCATGGGGGATGCATGGCTTTTTCTAATATTCATCTCTACTTTTCTGCCCCATCATTTCAAATCATATTACTTAACTCGATCCCTGTTATGAAAGTTTATGTCAACTTATTCAAGTCCAAAATCTATGAAAGGTAGACATCATCCCTTATTAAATTCAAGGTATCCAGGATGATGTAGTGATCCAAATGCATATTATTTGTTATAATGTTCACTTGTGAGGTAATTTTTTTACACCACTCAATCTGATCTTAGAACAAATATTTTGATCATTCAACATTAAATTAATTTGTTCCAAGATAGTCTTCTATATTCAGAACAACCCCCCATTATCATCATTTTAATAACTATATTTTAACTTTGGGAGTGTTTTTTACTTAGTGCATTTTGTTTATATTTTATCAAATTATAAAATTAATGTTTTTCTTGATTTTTAAATAAATTACAAATATATTTTTAATATGCTGTCTGAAATGCAGAAATGACAGTGTGGTAACTTGGCATAAAAGGGCTATGCCTTCACAAGGGAGTTTATCCATAAGTTGACTCTCCTAGAAATAAAAGTTTTGAGTTCAATTGTCTTGTAAAAAGACTAATTTCAGTCAAAAAAATCTGATAGGAAACCATCCGGGTAGGTATAAAAAGCATTTATCTCTATAAAATAGATAATTCTATTGATGATTTGGGAGGCAGGCCATATAAATTTCTTGAAAAGGGTGTTAGGAGCTTTAAACTTAAATGTGAATAAGGATAGCCTTCTGTGGTGAATCTGCTGTAAGTGTGCAAGTCCCAAGCACTAAAAAATCACCACCTTGAAGCCAGGGACTTTAGATAATAAAGGCTGCTTCTCATACTTGAACTTGAATTTAAATTCAGCAAGCAGTTGAAGCAGCTCACCCAAACAATTTATTCAAGTTTGTGCGAGATAGTGCAACAGCAGTAGGGATGGAGGGAGTGAAAAAGAAGAAATATAGATAAGGGCAACAATTGGGAAGGGGATTTAGGTTTAGGGAGTGGAAGAGGTATTCTAGGGTTAGGTGGAGAGAAGGCAGTGTTAGAGTTATGGAGCAGGAAGGGAGTTTTAGGGTTAAGGAGCAGGAGAAGAATTTTAAGGTTAAAGAATGGGACTAAAATTTTAGGTTTAGGAGTGGGAAGGGAGTTTAAGGTTTTGGAATGATAAGGAAATCTAGTTTTTGGGAGGAAAATTGGAGTTTTAGGTTTAGGGAGTGATCGGGGATTTTAGACTGGGTTAGGAAATGAGATAAAGTTAGGAACTTGGTGAGAGTTTTAGGATTAGAGTTAGGCCTCTGTTAGGGCTATGCAGTTTAAAAGGATAAAGCTTTGTGAGTGCTAAATAGTTAAGTAAGATCACGCTAGAGGGAGTTAGAGTACTTGCTTTGTGCTAGTATGCCGCAAGCCAATAGCAAGCCAGAATTTGCAGTAGACCCTAATATTGTATCTATGATCTTCTTCTCCTATATTCCTATATTAGTTTATAATTTGATAAAGATTACAGGCTCATTTTTTATCTGTTCTGCTGACATGATTTGCTCCAGTTTATTGAGCCATGAGTTACCCCCCCCCCCCCCCCCGTGGCTAGATGTTTTATGGTCCCTGTGATTGCTTGCCAAATATTTTTCCTATGTACCTTTGCTCCTGTGAGACATAGTCCATAAATTAAAGACTTCAGTATCATTATAACCTGCTCTACTGATGTCATTTGCTCTGGGTCAATGATACTGACCCCCCCCCCCTTTTACTAGTCTTGGGTCCTGCTTTCTTTCTTGGATTCTTTATGCAGATGCTTTACAAGTGTGAAAAAGAAAATAAAATGAATAGATTTATTTTTTCAGCGATGGATGTTGATTCATTGTTTACAGTAATACCACATGGGTTCAGTGTAGAAACATTTATAAAATACTTACGTAACATAACCAACATTCCCAATTTAGAGATAAATGCATTACATGTATTAATGCATGTAGTTTTGGAACATAGTGTTTTCCTATTTGATAATGTGTAACTGAAAAAATAAGGTGTAGCCGTAGTGACTCCAGTGCTGAACACCTTTGCAAATCTATAAGTAGTATAGCATGATAGAGCAGGTTATAAAAGTAAAGCAGTAAAGTAACTAGACAAACTAGAACAAGAGTCTAATGCAAGAGATAACTGTTACAGCATGTAAAGAAGCAGGCAATGGCTGGACATATAAACACAGTAAAACTATTATATTCTAGTATGAAGGCAACAAGTTTAAATCCTGAATGAGGACTGAATCAGAAGCATGATCATCTTCAAATTATGTTAACATATAACAGAGAAATGTCTGCAGTATAGCATGTAGTAATAAAACTGGTGAATTCAACAAGTACTTGATTTAAGAAACATTATATATGACCAATATTTTTTTCTTATAAAAGTTTGGATAACTTGAAGCACAGTGCTGCAACAGATAGTGTTGCCACATCACAACAAGAGGTTCCCAGTTTGATTCTTGGCTGAGGTGCCTTCTGTGTAGAGTCTGCATGTACTCCCTGTGTTCATGTGGGTTTCCTCCCATATTCCAAAGATATTCAGTAGGTCGATTGGACACTCTAAAATGGCCATGGGTGTGAGTGTGTGCATGAGTGAATGGTGTGGAAGAACAACTGTGACAGGGGTGGTCACCCAGCAGTGTGAACCTTGGCTTTCGATAATTGTTAATGTTGAACTGACACCCTGACCCCATGTGCAAAAATATGAAAAGGATTGTGGATGAATGGATGGAACCTGAAGCAAAAATTAGAAGGAGAGGAAATTTGAAAGATAAACAGCAAATAAGTTGAAAGGAATGATAAAATACCATGTTATAAGTGGCAGCAATGAAAATATTTGTTTATTTATTTACTGATAGTTGATTACTGGAAAAGTGTGACTGGGTAGGTGCCAATTTTCACAGGCAGCTCGGGAAGAAACGCTCCAAGCCATCACAAAAACATTTTAAGAACAATAATTTTACAATCTTCAAAAAAGAAAATACAAAAACATCTACAGTTTAAATAATTATACCAAATTAGCCATACTGTAAAAACATTGGTTAAGAATAGATACCACTTATATGACAATGATTTAGTATTTAGAGAAACTTTAGCCAGTTTACAGAGAAATTAAAGGTACTTTATAAGTACATTTGTAATACAAACAGAAATTCCAAAATGAAGTTAGAGAAAAGCAGGGTTATAGCATATTTAGAGAGAGTCAGGGATATAAATTGATTGAAATAAGGAAGTTCAAGCCCTTACAAGCCTAGCCATATTTATCCTGGGTTACTCCAATTGTCAGTGGTCAGGTGAGTGGCATTCACAGAGGTAAAGGTCTATGGTAGTTAATACTGACTTCCTCTGTCCCGAAGGGACATGGGCACCACCTCAAGAGTGAATTTGCAGTCACCCATCCATTGATCTAGGTTGCATTTGAAGAGGATCGGGGAGAAGCTCTTTTTCAAGTGAACTGGAAGGTTGTTCCAGAGAAGTGGCAGTTTCTGAGAGGTGCATCGCTCTCTCTCTCCAGCATGACCTATTCATGTCAGAGGATAGGTTAAGATCCCAGGAGCAAGTGACCCTTGTGCAGTTTGATTTATGAATGTGTAGTATTTTCACCAAGGCTGGGTCAGAGACCGCCCTATAAGCCAGTCACAGGTCACCCCTTAACAACCTGTAGGAGAGAGAATACAGTAACAGGACATTCAGTCATGAAAGTGTAAAACTTCTCCTCCTTAATATTAATTCAAGGAGTATCACTAACAAAGTTCATGATCTACATGACACTCTCTCCCTCTATTCCCCCAACATAGTAATATTAACAGAAACCGGGCTAAAACCTAACATTAACAGCAATGAAATCACAGCACCAGGCTATAGCATACTAAGTAAAGACAGGCTAACTAAGAAAGGAGGACTTGTAGCAATCCTATTTAAAAATCACCTATC
Organism: Protopterus annectens; assembly: GCF_019279795.1. Lineage (NCBI taxonomy): Eukaryota > Metazoa > Chordata > Ceratodontiformes > Protopteridae > Protopterus > Protopterus annectens. Next base: position 440,490,540 of record NC_056731.1, read on the forward strand.
ACTTGATCTCAGACATAAAACTCCCTGTTTTTGAAAACACAGAAATAATATTCATGAGGCTAAAAATCAACCCCAATAAAATATAAATATCCTTGGTGGATACATTCCACCAGGAAATAATATCCCCATACTAGAAAGTATATTACACTAGGCATGTAACTCCATCTCCCAAGAGACAATCTTTGTAGGCAATTTCAACATTGACTGGCTAACATGCTTCTCCTCTAATCCATCATCACATATTAACCTACACGGGTTTACCAAACTAATCTCGTCTCCTACCAGGACAGATAAAGCCACTCAGTACAGGACTGGACCTTAGTCTACATCCTAACCCTAATGTCCCACTCAGGATGTCTCCCTGACAACCTAAGTGACCACCAACAAACCTTTCTCATTCGTTCTAAAACCCATCAAATCCATCAGACCACCTACCATCAAATCAGAGAGAAAAGGAATTTCAATGCCAATAACTTAATTTCCTCCATCAAAAGCTGCAACTGGAAATTCTCAGACAGCTACCACTAGATGAAGCAGTTAACTCCTTTAACTCCACCTTCTTAGACATCCTCAATCATCATGCACCACCAAGAACCATTAGAGTTAAATCAAACTATGCTCCCTGGCTTAGTAAAGAATGAAGATCTCTTCTCATGACCTGGGATAAGGCCTGGATACAATTTCCTAAAAATAGATCCCATTTAACTAGACAAATATACCTTGAATTATGTAACAAAGCCAAAAAAACAGTGAAATGGGATAAAACCAATTACTACCTTAATATTCAAATAAAATGCCAAAACAATCCACAAAACGTCTGGGCTGCAGTTAATACCATACTACACCCAGGGAAATCAGCTACACCTGCTCCTTTAATACCCAATAACACAGACAATGTAGCAACCCTGTTTAATACTTACTTTATAGAAACAATCCAAGGCCTTGCTAACTCCCAGCCCTATAACAATGACCCTACTTCTGCCCCAAACCAAACTACTTCTCATACCCAATCCTCCACCAGACTAATTTCATTCCATCCAGTCTCTAAACACAACCAAAAAACTACTCAAAAGTCAAAAAACTCAAACCAACTACCCTACAAGCTGATAACCTCCCCACAGAATTCATTCAGATTGCAGCAGAAGGTATAGCCTACCCAGTAGCCATTCTCATAAACAGATCAATCACTGAGAACCTAGTCCCCACTATTTGGAAAATTTCTCACATAATACCCCTACACAAAGGAGGTAACTGCACTGAGTTATCTAACTATCGCCCCATTGCTATCTTAACCCCCTATCTAAAATTCCTGAAAGAGTCATCCATACCCAACTCACAGATTACTTTCAAAGAGAAACTTCCTTACAAATACACAGCATGGCTTTTGCCACTCTCATAGCAATACCACAGCCCTGATGTCCTTTACCAACACAGTTAATCATCATGGGAATAATGGCCACTATGTATCTGCTATTTTCCTAGACCTATCCAAGGCCTTTGACATGGTTAACCACCAATATTGAGCAACATCCTCTCCTCACTAAACGTCTGTACCTCATCTATCTCCTGGTTCCAGAATCACCTAACAGGACATCAACAAGCCACCCTATGGCAGCAACAACTATTCCCCCTCCTTCCAGTCAGCATAGGAGTTCCCCAAGGTTCCATCCTGGGGCCCCTACTTTTCTCTATCTTTACCAATCAACTCCATTCCTCCACACCTCGTGCCACCATAGTCCAATATGCTGACGATTCAACCCTCATACAGTCGGCCTCCTCTCTTCAAATTCTACACAAACACACCCAGCAATCTTTCCCATTGGCTGAAAATTGGCTCACAGATTCCCACCTTATCCTTAATCCAAACAAAGCAAAACTTCTCCTCTTTCATCTAGGGAAAACCCCCTCCTTGCAAGTCAGTACCCCCCCCCACCTTTGAGAATCCTATCCAAAAACAAAACCATCATTGCCCCCTCAACCCACACAAAACTGCTAGGTGTTGAAATAGACAACAACCTGAAATTCAATATGCATATTGCCCAAACCATTAAAAAGGTTCATAAGAAACTCGGTCTCTTATATAGGAATAATAAATTCCTAACTAAGAATACTAAATTCTCTATTGACCAAACTCACCTCCTATCTACTCTCTTATATGCTTCCCCAGTGCTAATCAACCTCTGTAAAACAGACCTCTCCAAACTTGAATCTTGCTACAATAAGATAGCCAAATTTGCAACTGGTGCTTCATATAGATCCCATCACTGCATATCACTTAGACAATTAAACTGACTTAAACTTCCACAGTTACTACACTTTAAACAACTTACCTTCACTCACAAAATCCTCTATCAACCAGATAAAACTCCAGCTCTTCAAAACTTCCTACAGCCATACAACTCCTCTAGATATCTCCCCTCATGCAACAAATCCCTCCTACAGGACTCCAAAGCCAACAACACAGCCAGTGAATCATTATTCTCATACTACATTTCCAAATTATGGAATAAACTCCCAAGTCCTCTTATTTCTAACAGCTCCATCCCACAGTTCAAAACATTACTCAAAACACAGCTTACAAACTCCTGGCTCTGTCCCTGTAACCCTACATGATAGCACAATCTCCTTTCCTCAGTGGCTAATAGCCACTTTCAAATGTCTTCCCCAGGCTTTGAAACTGGAACTGGCTACTGTATTACACTCAAGCTCAATTATCACTCCTGCATAAGGATTTATGTATTCTGATATCTCCAACTGTATTTTCACACTCTGTCTCCATCTCCCCTATCAGGTTACATCACTGATCAATACATGACAAATTAATTAAAAAAAACAGATATTTTCCAAAATATGAAATGTTTTTACATGACATCTTGGCTGCATATATATACTACTACCACTTCATGTTATTATACTCTTTCACTCTCTTTGCATAGCATTGTATTCCCTGGTATTATTTTATAGTACTTGCTATTTTTTGTATTACTTGATGTTCCTCTGTATTACTTTTTATATTTGTCATTCATTTATTATTATATTTTTTGTATTTTTGTCATTTATTATTGTACATTGTTCTATGATTTATTAAGTAAATGAGGAGCTTTTCCCCCGGGCCTTCACTGAAAAAGGACCCGTGTCCAGTTGGACTTTCCTGGTAAACAAATGTAAAATAAATAATAAATAAAAACTTGTTTTGTGTACCCAATAACTTCTTGGTGCCTCCATTTGTTGCAGGTGTCTAGTGAGTTACATGAAAAAGGGAGCACTTTCTGGTCTGATGAGGGCTGAGTATAATGGAATTATAACATGCTTAGATCTAGATGCGATGCCTTAACTTATAGGATGTGCCACATAGAAGGATTTCCTTACTACTGTGAATACATGGTGGTCAAAGTTCAGATTACCATCAACCCAAGTCCCCAGATCAGGTACCACTAGGTCTACACTTAGAGGAATGCTGTTTTTAATGTAATTAGCAGGAATGCCAGCTTTTCCAAAGGGAATAATAATGCATTTTTTTGCATTTAGTTCTACTACATGACTTTGGCACCAATCATTCGTCTGTGTTAAACTTATCTGAAGTATATTATCATCATTGAGGGATTCAATGATTGCTCCCAATTGGTCCCAAATGGTCTGAGATTCTAGTACAGGGTGTACAAACTTTGTTTTACTGTTCTGACATTGCAGTGTATAGCAATGAACTGCAACAGACAAGTGGTTTTTCAACCTTATTATGGCAAAAAGTGTAAATGTAGGGCTACCATACACATGGTCCTGGGTTTCAAAACACAATATTCCATACACTTTTAATGTTGTTCCACTTCCCATTACCATCACTCTTACAACACTTGACATATAGTGTAGCAAAGTGATGGTGAACCTTTTAGGTTTGGTGTGTCAAAATCTTCTGGCACAAAATAATTCAGTGTACTTCACATAAGCAACGAATGCAAAAGCAGTGTCTTTTGTAACTTGGATGATGGTGATCACTGGCGTGTCACCTAAAATGTAGAGTGTTGTCACCTTTGACAAGCATGTTATAGGTTCGCCATCACTTCTGATACTAACTTTTATAAGTATGCGGGCTCAGACCCTAATATTGTGTCAGTTATTTACTTATTCATCTATGTATTGCCCATTTATTATCACGTACGACTGTGGGTATACTGTGTACTATGTTTCTGTAAACATATTTCTTCTATCTGGAGTGGCATGGCCTTCACATTTGAGTAAAGCATTTGCACAACTGCCTATACATCAAATAACCTTTAAATTGCATCGCTTGCCACTGTTTACCACCACTTATCATTGTGCAAAAATGTTGCTCAGTGGTGCAACCCCCCAAGCACCTTGTTTGCACCATGGTAAGTGGTGCACAACATTTTCAAACAGTGTGCACACTCCCAGTAAATGTGATAACTGGAAATTGGCAGGAAACCGTCAGTCTCCATTGCTCTTGATCTGTAGTAAACATGGCAGGCATTCGTGGAGAAAGTCTGAAATTTAGGGCTCAGGGATGGAGTGTCCAGCAGTCCAAGATTTTTATTGCACTCTTAGTGAAAGAACAGTGCCATACTGCTGCAGGAGGACTATTCTGGGAGCCAGTTTAAGACAGAGGCTTGGGAGACTTTGGCCAGGGCTGTGAACAGTGCCACCAGTATTCCTCTCACTGGTGAACAGTGTAGACATCACTACAGTGACCTCTGGAGGAGGAAGAGGGGTACCCTCAATGCTTGGATCAAGGAGTTTAGAACAAAGGACATCCCACAGATGTGCAAATATCAACTAAAGAGAGTAGTTGTAAGTCTGAAAAGCTGAATATAGGCAAGACTGGTATTCACAATGGTATTCTGTTCTCTTTTTTCCACGCCTACAACTGACAGGGAGTGCGATATTAGGACCCATGTCACTAGACTGGTGCGGATGAAAGAGCCATATGCTATGTATGCAGAAGAAGAGTACTGTTATTGCATCATTAAAATTTAAAGATATCTTGTTTGGTATTTTATACAGTTGTATCAAATTGAGCATGCATATTCCAACTGTAAAAGTAAGTATGCATGCATTAGTCTGTAGGACAAACCAAGAGTGCAATATTAGACTTTAGTCAGAGGTGGTGGATTCAAATACCACACTTCCAGCTATACAATAACAGTTAAGTCTTCAAATATGTATAACTTAAAGGTTTAAAGTAAAAGCTCTATACCAGTGGCACACATGCCCTTCTGTAAACTGTAATCTGGATAATTGGGACATGCATATATGCAATATATGCACATGAAAAAGAATACTTCCTGCAATTGTAGTATAGTGTACATCTGTTAGAAGCTGCTAGTCTTAAAAGTAAAAAGTCATTTGTTAGGGGGTAGTAGTCTTAAGAGTAAAGGTTAAGATTATAGAGTCAAGTAATTGTATTAATGCATTGTATGTTGCATATTAAGGTACTAATCATACCTCTTTTTCTCTCTCCCCATCCCTTACCTATTTTTATTTTTGTTTTTATTTGTTTTATTTTATGTGTTGTCAAAATGTGTCCATGTCATCCATGTGTACCACTTCACGAAATGCTCCATAGCACAGTGGGATAGGCCCCCACTCCACCAGCCCCAGCATCATTGCCCAGCATGTCTAAGAGCTGACCTGGCAGCACCACCTCTGCTGCCCCTGCATTACTTGCCCCCTCAGGTAGTTCTACCCCAGAGGATAGGCCAGTGGTTCCCTCTGGGAGCAGTGGCAAGGGTGCTAAGTTTATCACTGCGCTGAACTTCCAGGTATGGTACATAGGGTTGTGCACCTGACTGTTGGTGCACACCTATGCTGGATGGAGTGGCTGCTCTCCCTCATTTTACATAGGACCAGGAGGAGGAGAAGCAGATACTGAGTGCTCCAGCCAGTGGCGGAGTGAGATAACAGTGATGACAGTCCTGTGGGTGAGGATGTGCTTCTCACCATCAACCAACTTGACATCCATGGGTCTTAGATGTCCCCACCCTCACCCCATCCTTGGTGTCCACCGACCTCTTGTATCCATCACTATCCCTGTGTTTTGTCTTGTCTGTTTGCAATTGCTTCCTCACCTTACCCAACTTACCAGACCCAGACATACCTACATCCCTTCCCCAACATTCCTGTCTCTTTCAAAAAAAAAAAAAAAATGGGCACCTGAGGAGTATGAGACCTGACAAGGGAGGTAGGATAATAATAACGGAGACCATGTTATATGTGGGTAAAATGATGAGTATATTAAATGATGAGAATACATACTCATGAGTATCAAAAAATGAAATTAATGTGGTGTACTCTAAAATATGCAGTCTGTTATGTTTCTTGGCATCTTTCTTGAGCAATCAACTCAAGTCAGGGGCATGGCATGTGATAAAGGTAATTTGTATGTCTAAATATATCAGGACAGCTATTGTTCATGCTTTTCTGTTACCCAGCCTGCTGTATGTTTCCTGTTTACTAACTAATCTTCTCACAGCCATCACACATAAACCTCAGCTACCCAATAACAGGACAGCATATTTTGCTGGCATACCTTCCTTCAGCTACCAGTGTGAAGCCTTAACTAAGCTTACCCAGTTACCATTTCCTAACTATCTGACACTCACCAAAGTAACAGAGGCTCACAGGCTCTTCTGCTTCCACAAATGCCTTTCATTATCTAAAGAAAGTGGTCTGGCATACTCCCACTATTTATTTATTTTACATTTGTTGACCGGGATAGTCTGTCTGTCTGGGTGTGAGCACATTTTCAGCGGAGACCCAGGGAGAAAAGCTCCAATAAAACAAGAATAACATTGACAGGTACAGACTGAATCACTACATGAAGGCCTCCTTAGTACAAGTCAGTCTGTAAAGTTATAAACAGGATACAGTCTATGGTGTTTACAGAGAAAATAATGGAAAAACTTTGTCTTAAAACTTAAAGACTCAGTGCTGAGCTTTAAAATGGCCATCATGACCCACCTAGGCATTAACAGGTACTGTAGTGGACAGACTGCCTGGCTTAGCTACATATACACAGACATCTTTGCACTTTTCCAGTGTAGATATCAATATCGATATATAGATACAGATGTGTGTCTGTGTGTATATGTATATATATATATATATATATATATATATATATATATATATATATATATAGTTGTTTATTTATTTATTTTATTATTTATTTATTTATTTTACATTTGTTGACCGGGAGACTCCAACTGGATACATGTCCATTTTCAGTGGAGGCCCGGGGACAAAAGTTCCACAAATCAATTACAAGCAAGTATAAGGAGTATAATAGCAACAATCATATTTACAAAGACAGTACATAAGCATGAAAATTAAAATTAGATACATAGAATAAAAAAAAAACATCTTTTACAATTTTATACAGTTAGAATGAACCAGGGTTGGGAGGGTGGCCTAATGGTTAAGGTGCTTGCCTTGCAAACACAAGGTGCAGGATTTGAGTCTCACAAGGGATAATTGGCTAGGCTTAAAATGGCTCGCAAGGGCAGTTAGCTTAGTACTAATCTATGAACCTATATATAAGTAAGATGAATTACAGAATACAATACAAATGTGAGAGTTGCATCTTTTACAATTTTATACAGTTAGATTGTGTACAAGTTTGACGTTGTCAGGGTGATAGTAGTAGGTAAAACAACAAAGTTGAGTAATAAGCTATATAGACTAAGTATAAAAGCAAGTTTAAAGATGGAGAAAGAAGAGAAAAAAACAGTGCCTAGCAGTATTTTAGTGCCCCTGTATATACAGGTATTAACTGAGAGGCCAGGTGTAGAGATGACATATGAGGAAGGTGGAAATTAAAAAAAAAAAAAACTGCAGTTCCTCCTTAGAAGTATAGTTCTGAAACAGAGACCAGGAGATTAGAGAAGAGGGTGGATATGGTTGGGAAGGTTACCCTGTGGGTGAACATAAACACATTCATGTGAGTTTTAGGTGTTCTTTGAGTAGTCTTTTAAATGTAACCTTTGAGTCTGTTGAGATAATAGCAGAGGGTAGGGAGTTCCAAGTTTTACCTATATAATTAGGGAATAGGGAGTCCTCTGCTGTGTTTTTGCTCTTGGTGACCTGGATTAGCTTTTTATCACTAGAGCGTAGGTGTCTAGGGTGAGTTTGTAGCTTTAGTAGGTTGGCCAGTGCTCGAGTTTTATCTGGAAGTAGTAGTGGTTTGTGTGCAAAGGAAAGATGATGAAAGGATAGGAGTTAAGGAAATTCAAGCCAAGTATTGGGATCGGTAAGGTACACCAGTAGCAAATTTGGCAATTTCATTGTAGCAGGTGTTGAGTTTGGCAATTTCTGTTTTGAGTAGGTTGGTGAAAGTGGGAGAGACATAGAAAAGAGTAGTGAGGAGGTGATTTTGTGCAATAATTGTCCTTGCAGCTTAGGTTAGAAATGGTTTATTTTTATAGAGACTGCCCAGTTTTTTGTGGATGTTTTTAATGGTTTGATATATATGTAGATAGAATTTGACATTATTATTAATGATCATGCCTATTAGTTTAGTATGAGTATCGAGGAGATAATAGTCCCATCCCTGGACACAAAATGGGCTGGGTATTGTGGTTTATTTGTTTGAACTAAATAGCAGAAGCTTCATTTTTGGGGGATTCAGTATTAGGTTTTTGTTAAGAAAACAGGTTTCAATAGTTTGGAAGACTTCTTAGGTAATGGAGAGGAGTTCCTGGGGATCACTATCTGAACAGACTAGCATTAAGTCATCTGCATATTGAATAACAGTTGCATCTTGACAGATGTTGTGAAGATTATTGGTGAAAATGGAGAATACGAGGGGTCCTAGAATGGACCCTTGTGGGATTCCTGTGGCGACAGGTAACAGTGAGGATAGGTTGTTGTCCCATCAAACTGCTCGGTGTCTTCCTTGTAGGTAATTCTAAAACTATGCTAAAGCATGGTTACTAAGGTCCAGGTCAGTAAGGGCTTGAAGTAGTTTAGGATGGTTGACCATATCAAAGGCCTTTTACAGGTCCAAGAATATGGAAGATGTTCGGTTGCCTGTGTGTTTATTTTCATTGATAAACTTTGTGAAAGAAAGTAGGGCAGTGGTGGTGCTGTAAGCAGGCCTAAATCCATGCTGGGTGGGAGAGAGAAGTTGGTTGTTGAGTAGGTATGGCGTGAGTTGGTGGTGTACACATTTTTCAAGTATTTTAGCTAGTGGAAACAGGATGGCAATGGGGTGATCACAAAGGCGGTACCTCCACCGACCCCATGGAGGGGGATGATATATCACGTCTTCAAGATAGGTAGAATAGTGGTTTCTGAAATAGATCTGTTTAAAAGGATGGATACTGGGAAGGCAATTTTGTTGGCAGCCAGCTGAAGGTATTCAGCAGGGATGCCATCAGCTGCAAGTAGTAGGTTTAAGTTTGGGTAGCAGCCTTTTGATATAGTTGGTAGAGATGAATTGAAATTGGAAGGTTGTTTTGGTTCTATGTACAGGCATGGAGCTATTAGTGGTGGTTGATGTGGACAGTTTTTAAACAAGGCTGGAGAGTGTTTCTATAAAGCATTTGGTGAAGGTATCTGGTATATTTGTGATTTCGCTAGTAGAGGTAGGAGATGGTGTGGAGAGTTTGCTGGGGTGGAGTAGTTTATTCCTGTCCAGAATTTTTTTGGGATTGTTTTGGTGCCTGTTTTGTAGCTGTAGGAAATAATTCATTTTATCCAGAAGGACTGCTTTTTTTGTATGGTTTCTAAGTTTTTGGAATTGTTCCTTACTGCTGGGGTTTTAATAGCTCTCCAAAGATTCCAGGCTCTGTTCCTTACTGCTATTTTATTTTTAGTCTCTTTGGTAATCCAGGAGGCTGTTTTCACTTTGAGTATTGCAGTACGGGCTGGAGCATGGGCATTTAGGAATTTTAGGAAAGTATTATTGAAGTGGGTTTCAGCTTCTTCTAGGGGTAGTACTTTTAGTACATCCCAATTATAGTGTTTTAGCTCAAGTTTGAATTTGTTGGGGTCAAAGCATTTTGTGTTCCCAATTGTTTGTAATAAGGAAGTAAAGTCGTTCTGGGTTTTGAATTTTAGTAGAAAGGCAGGTTAGTGGTCGCTGAGGGTGTCAGGAAGGATGCCTGCTTGGTAAGAGGTGTTAGTCTTATTTAATAAGATTCAGTCTAGGAGGCTTTCTTTGATTCTTGAATTTCCTAGTCTAGGGTTTGATTGGATGACTTGAGAGAAACTGTAAAGGTTGATATGGTTAGTGGGGTTTTTGGCTAAACATATGTTCCAGCCAATATTAAAATCACCGAGGATGATACCTTCCTGGGGCATGTTTTGACTTGTCCATTGAAAGAAGGCTTCTATGTAGGGATATTGTGACCTGGTGGTATGTATCAGGTGGTAATACTGATTGATTTTTTGTCACTAAGTTTGAGTTTAGCTAGGAGGAGTGTTATTAACAGATGGGATTTAAAGATTAATAGCGGTTATGTTTACATTATTTTTATAAAGAAATGCTACCCCACCCCCATTTTTGAACAGTCTGTCATGGCACAGGACATTGTATCCAGTAGAGAAAAACTCGTTGTCAGTTGTTGTGGGCTTTAACCACATTTCAGTAAGACATAGTATGTCAAGGGAATAGGTGGATAGCAATGCATGCAGTAAATGTACCTTATTGCTAATGCTCTGAATAGTTAAGCTCAGGAGTAATATGCTGGTTTTTGGTCTAGTAATGGGTAGTTGGCTGGACGAGAGGGATGAGTTAACTGTGGTAGTCTGTATTGAGTTAGCCCCAGTTTTTGGGTGTATGTCTTCTGCCAGGATCAGCTGGCGGTTATGTGGTGTAAGAGTTTTAGTTAGGATGGTAATATGTTTGTTTGAGTTGGTGTCCTAGGAGTAGTTGAAAGGAGTCTGATTGAGTTAGGTGCTATAGTAATGTGATGGTATAGGCTTGGGGATATGTGTAGACGGTAGTTATGAGTGTGAGGATTATAAGTGGAGGTATGTTTTGTTGGGGCTGCATAGGTAGTAGTAAGTGTGGTAGTGTGTTAAAGTTAACATAAGGAGGATAGCTAGGATGTATTATTTGTGAGGATAGTTGTTAACTTGCTATCCTGTGAGGGTTTCATATTTGTAGGTGGGGTGTGGGGATGGGGTTAGATGTGGGATAGGCTAATGGAGGGTTTATGGTGAGGGATTTTCTAATTGGTGATTAGCTGAACTATTGATGGGAGGAGAGAGGTAAAAGACTAGAGATGGTGGGGGTGGGTGGAAAATGGGGCAGGGTAGGGGAGCGGAGTGAGCCCGTACTGAGGTCCACAGGTAAGGAGCATCAACAATCAGCAAAACATTTAAGTGGCATGTACACTTACTCGGGGATCAGAGGAAATTCCCTTCATAAGGATGAAAGTATGTTTGAAAATGGTGCCAGTTGTTGAGGGAGAATAAGTAACTTCAGAGAAGAAGTTGATCACAGTTGAGGGGCAGATGCAGTCCAAATAGGAGGCAGAGGATGAAGGAAAATGTAGTCAAATACAGTAGCAATGGGACACAGATGGTAAAGGAAATGGGAGAGGTTGAGTGAACAGAAATGATCCCTGGGAACTTTGAGGCAGCCTACCAAACCACAGTAAAAACAATCAGTTAGCAATGTGTGCCTCAAGACATTGGAACAGTTAAGAAACTTATGCAGGTAACAGCAACCTATCACTTGTTGCTTTAGTAGTTGTGTACAGTTTTACAGCTCTTGGTATTAGCAGTTAATAAAAAGAGAGAAGAATGGAGGGAGAAAGTTCAAGGGAAAGAGTAGGGGAGTCCAACACTATTTTCTTGAGTTAGTGAGTGTGCCACTAGTCAAATAATCATTAAAGTGTTTCACTACACATACTTGCCTAGTACATCTGGGAGATTACTGAAACTAATAGTTTCCCTGCACGTGAGATGAACCCTCATATTTCTTACCAACAGGAAGCTGCAAATGGGTGGGAGATCCAGTTAAGCAGGGTTAGTCTAGTGTGATCATTGGGAATTCGGGAACAGCAGCTAGTACATCATTACTGAAACTAATAGTTTTCATGCATGTGAGATGAACTCTCGTATTTCTTGCCACCAGGAAACTGCAAAGGGGTGGGAGATCCATGTAAGCAGGGTTACTCGGGTGTACTCATTGGGAATTTGAGAACAGCAGCTAGTACATCATATACATATATATATATATATATATATATATATATATATATAAACATATAAACATATATATATATATATATAAACATATAATATATATATATATATATATATATATATATATATATATATATATATATACATATATATGTATATATATATATGTGTGTGTGTGTGTGTGTGTATATATATATATAAAATATGTGTGTGTGTGTGTTTTATTCATTTGATTAAAAACTCAAAATATGTTAAAACATGTGAATTTGTCCTTTCCTTATTGTTCTCTGATTCCAGAGTTGGTATATATAATTAGAAGGGGCATTGTGACCCGGCAGTGGTTTGCCTCCCTGCCTTAAATAGGTTTTCAATATTTTGAGTTTGGCATTTTAGATTTCAATGTTCTGAGTTTTCAGTATTCTGATACATAGATACATAAATACAGTAAACGCTAACTTAACCAACAAATGTGATGATTGGTAGATGCCGGTTAAGTGTAGTTTCCAGTTGCTTGAGAGCTGCTTTGCAATTTTTGATTGGCTTGTATACTGGCATACTACCCAATCAAAAATCACAAAGTGGAGCCTCTTCTGTTCAATGTGGAACAGCCTGCTATTCTTCATTAAGTAGAAGTGGCTTCAATTTGTGATTTTTGATTGGCTCATGGCTCGTATGTTAGTATACAAACCAATCAAAATTGCTGGTTGCTTGGGAGTGCCGGTTGCATGAATTGAAGATAACGAGAACTTCACTGTAGATGGATATAGATTTTTTTTAAATTCATTAATATATATTTATGGATTTAAATAAATTTTCAATATTTTGAGTTTGACATTTTAGGTTTCAATATTTTGAGTTTTCATCATTATGAAATATATATATATATATATATATATATATATATATATATATATATATATATATATAGATTGAGAGACATCTACTCTACTTTCAAATCCCGAAGCCCATATAACCGAATCTGAAAATCCAGAGACAACAGTAATGAAACATTGGAATCCTGAACATTGGATTTTAAACATTGTAAGTAAACATTTGGCCAAGCTAAACTGAAACTCATGGTAAGGTAAGTAAAACTAACCTAGATGGGAGGCTATGCACCCAAAACCCTCCAATTTAGGTGGCTGCATCCCCCACACCTCCCTAACTAAATATACCAACTCTGGGATGACACTGCAGTGAAGAACAGGTCATGTTGGCCTAGGTGTGGGTTACAGTTGGCCAAGTGTTTACTTATCATGTTAAAAATGTGATGTTTGGGATTGTGACTTTCGGTATTGTCATCTCAGGATTTTCATGTTCGGCAATATGGGCTACAAGATTTAGAAGTAGACCCATATATGTATGTATATATATATATATATATATATATATATATATATATATATATATATATATATATATATAGACATATAGATATAGACATATAGATATAGATATATTAAATGTAAGGGTTTCTGCAAAATAATGGAGGAGTATATGGGTGACACCTATTCTACTGAGTCATTTTGATCAACAGATCACTTTGTCGAAGGAGATGGTGAAATAGCTCTGTAATAGCAAGGATGGGAAGTAATGTCCTTTTCCTGCTCGTGTGAAGGGTGTTTGGGGGGGTGTGGAGGGCAGTTTGACCCCCCCGCATGTTTTGTTGTTTGGAGCATGGGTATTGCATTGTCACCAATCAGCATGCCAATCATTTGTTTTCTCAGCTAAAGATACTGTGATGTTTGAAAGCGTGGTTATAATTCTACCTCTTTGCTCCCCTTTCTTTCTCTAACACAAACATCTCCTCTCCTACATTCCTTCACTTCTTACTCCTCATTTTTACCCCTCCTATTTTTAACATTACCAGAAATGCTGTAATTTCTCCATCATACTCCTCCAGTCTTCTGTCTGCCCTTAGTATATCCAGTAATACTCCTTTCCCTACCTCTCACACTCCTTCCCTTTCTCTGTTTTTTTTCATTAATATCTGTTAAATATTATATCAGTTAAAGTTCTGATGTCTTGAGTTTGGCATATCCAGCCTCCTCCGACACCCGTGCACGTTACATGTATACCTGCTGTACACTGCTCTAACTTGTATTCGTACCCCTTACCTGACACCAGTGCACATCACATTTATACAGGCTGTATACTGCTCTAACTTGTATTTATACCCCTTACCTGACACCAGTGCACATCACATTTATACCTGCTGTATACTGCTCTAACTTGTATTTATACCCCATTCCCTGACACCAGTGCACATCACATGTATACTTGCTGTACACTGCTCTAACTTGTATTCATACCCCTTACCTGACACCAGTGCACATCACATTTATACCTGCTGTACACTGCTCTAACTTGTATTCATACCCCTTCCCTGACACCAGTGCACATCACATTTATAACTGCTGTACACTGCTCTAACTTGAATTCATACCCCTTCCCTGACACCAGTGCACATCACATTTATACCTGCTGTACACTGCTCTAACTTGTATTTATACCCCTTCCCTGACACCAGTGCACATCACATTTATACCTGCTGTATACTGCTCTAAGTTGCATCTATACCCCTCCTCTGACTCCCATGCAAACCACATTTATACCTGCTGTATACTGCTCTAACTTATATCTATACCCTCCCTCTGAAACCCATGCACATCACATTTATACCTGCTATATGTTGCTCTAACTTGTATCTTTAGCCCTCCTCTGTCACACATGCACGTCACATTTATACCTGCTGTATACTGCTCTAACCTGTATCTATACTCCTCCTCTGACACCCGTGCATGTCACATGTATACCTGCTGAATACTGCTCTAACTTGTATCTATACCCCTCCTGTGTCACACATGCACATCATATTTATACCTGCTGTATACTGGTCTAACCTGTATCTATACCCCTCCTCTGACTTCCGTGCATGTCACATGTATACATGCTGTATACTGCTCTAACTTGTATCTATACCCCTACTGTGTCACACATGCACATCACATTTATACCTGCTGTATACTGCTCTAACTTGTATCTATACCCCTCCTCTGACACCCATGCACATCACATTTATACCTGCTGTATACTGCTCTAACTTGTATTCATACCCCTTCCCTGACACCAGTGCACATCACATTTATACCTGCTGTACACTGCTCTAACTTGTATTTATACCCCTTCTCTGACACCAGTGCACATCACATTTATACCTGCTGTACACTGCTCCAACTTGTATTTATACCCCTTCTCTGACACCAGTGCACATCACATTTAGACCTGCTGTATACTGCTCTAAGTTGCAGCTATATCCTCCTCTGACTCCCGTGCAAACCACATTTATACCTGCTGTATACTGCTCTAACTTATATATATACCCTCCCTCTGAAACCCATGCACATCACATTTATACCTGCTATATATTGCTCTAACTTGTGTCTTTAGCTCTTCTTTGTCACACATGCACGTCACATTTATACCTGCTGTATACTGCTCTAACCTGTATCTATACCCCTCCTCTGATTCCCGTGCATGTCACATGTATACATGCTGTATACTGCTCTAACTTGTATCTATACCCCTCCTCTGTCACACATGCACGTCACATGTATACCTGCTGTATACTGGTCTAACATGTATCTATTCTCCTCTTCTGTCACACATGCATGTCATATTTATACCTGTTGTATACTGCTCTAACTTGCATCTATAGCCCTCCTCCACCATTGCTTGGCATTCCTTGCCTACTTCCATTTTGCTTGCATTTAACAAGTAGAACATTGAGTTTCCTAACTGAAACAAAAACATTACTTTTGATGCATTTGTTATTATTTATATTAATATCATAGGCATGTATCTGTTTTACATGTGTAGCATGCACCTGTTGTGTTTTCGTATATCATATATTATCAGTGATGTATGCTTCTACAGAGTAAATGTTGTACATATGAATTGCCTATTTACTGTTGAAACAAAGTTGCTTCCTTCATTTTCACACTCTTCTATGTATACTACATATGCATTTCTATGTGTCTAAAAATCATATTTGTATATTTTATTTTAATATATTCGTTAATAACTCCACAGGACACACATTTCCCTTCTCAGAAATGACCCAAAGACACTATCAGTTTAAGTGACATGACTGAGTCACACAGGAGAGATACCTTCATTCAACTACTATTGTGAAGCCTTAGGTAAGCTTACTCAGTTACCATGGTGTCTGAATGTATAGATGATAAATCAGCAGGCAAAGGAGAGTAGTATTGCTGGCACTGAATTTGTCCTCATGTCTCAGGCAGTGCCTACAAGAGGTGGACGCTGATTTTCACAAAATCTCACCAAGATGACACTGATATATAGATTGTATTTTATAAAGCGTATATCATGGACAGAAGTAGGTTAAAAAAATAAAAAAGATAGCTGGGTGCACAATACCCAGGATAAAAAGTGCCCAATCATAGTACGTGCACTGGTGCCTGGATTGGAAAAAAATGACAGTGTAGAATCCTCAAGACATGGAAATGTTCCTACAGTGGGCCTAAGCCAGGCCCAGGAGGAGGATGGCCCCCTGTTGTAGAAGGAAGTAGTAGTCCATAAAAAAATCAGAACAATTCATAGGTCAAAAAAAGAGCCTTAAAGACAATAGAGTGGACTATTGAGGACAGGAAAGAAATTATTTGTTGTTACTATTAAGCAAGAATCCCAAAATTTCCAGAGAGAAGATATGCAAAATGATTAAGAGAGAAATTAGAGGAAAGGAAAATTCTTGGAAATGAAAAACTGTCAGAAGCTTCAAACAAAAAATTGAATTCACTAAAGCAACAGAGTTATGGAAAACATTATATAGTCCAAGAAACCTCACGCCATTTGGAAAAGAAGTGACTGAGGAAGTGCAAAAATATAATGAATAAAATCTAGAGATTTTTGAAAGGTATAAGAAAGGGATATAGACATGGGAAAGAAAGAAAAAATTGTTATGGTGCAATATTTATGCAAATGAGAAAACCAAATTAATCAATACAAAAAAGCAGCCACAAAAGAAATACAGGCAAAGCCATCCAGATATGGAAAATTTCAAAATACAAAAAATAAAAATACAAAAAGGGAATGTAGAACATAAAATTAGTTAAGTAAAAGTTAAAAAAAATAGAAATTGAAGTTATGGAATACCTGCAAAGTGAAAGCTTTAGTGTAGAAAGTCTGGGTCTATATCACTAAGTCAAATCTTATTTAAGCGAACTTGTCTTCATCGAACAACTATTCAGCAAATGTACTAGTCATCGAATGAACTTTTCAGTGAAAAGTTTCTTAGGGCAAACCAATGGTTGGTCACCATCTGTAATTTGTCCTTTTCCCCACTGTAGTGCGATCTCAGAGTTGGTATATTCAGTTGGGGGATGTGGGGGCACAACCCCCCACATTGGGTGTGTGTGGGTGGCATAGCCCCCCACCTATGTAGGTGTTAGGTTTTGTTTATGGTCACTAAGGCAGACTATCATCAGTTTGCCCTCAGAAACCTTTCGCTGAAAAGTCCGTTCAGTGAATAGTACATTCAATGAATAATTGTTCAACAAAGACGAGTTTGATTAATTGATCATACCTCTCAACCTTTTAGAGCAAGAAATCTGGACAAAACCATAAATAATGGGGGGACAAAGGCCCAAAAATAGGCACAATTTTTAAATATTACTCTTACAAACTTAGAAAGCTGATAGAATAACAGGTTTTGCATTAGTATGAATTTTCTGAAGGGTAAGAAGTCTGTAACTCCAATGTCTATTTTTATTTAATGACTTCAACACTCAATGATTTACCAATGACTTGCAAGAAAAACACAATTTTATGATAAAAATATGATGCAAATATCTGGACAATCTGTGAAAATCTGTACAGTTGAGAGGTATGGTTCAAGTGATAAAAAATTCTGAAAGTCTAACACAGGTTATATCACAGTATGATGGAACAACAAGTCCCCCAAATAAGGAGAAACAGGAGGAGCGGGAGCCATCTGAAGAAGAAATATAGACATGGGAAAGAGAAAGAGATGTAATATGGTACAATATTTATGCAAAGAGAAAGCAAAACTAATCAATAAAAAAGAGGAGCACCAAACATATCTGAAGGGAAATACAGGCAAAATCATCTGGATATGGAAAATTTTACAATACAAAAAATAAGAAAACAGAGGAAAAGTGGAAAAGAGGGTTAGTAATGGAGAAGTTAAAGAAATACAAAGTGAGGTCATGGATAACCTATAAAGTGAAGGATATAGTGCAGAAAATCAAACTTTAATAATATCACAGCAGGATACAGAAATGGATCCCCAAATTAAGGAGAAATCAATGGAGTGGGAAACATCTGATCAGTTTTGAAATGAAGATAAGTTTATAGCCTTCCATAGTAAGCTAGAACAAAAGATCAGTTGGACTTGCACAGCAAAGGAAGGAACAGGTATCTGTGGCAACTCTAACACAGTCAATGTTGTAGAGTGATAGGCCAGTGAGTTCCCATATGAAAGAGCAACAGATGATACAGAATGAAACTGAAGGGAATATGGCACAAGAGGATGCTGTAGTACTTCCTGTAGAATGCCTGCAGGAAATGGAGAACAAAGAATGTGCCCTCAGTTTAGGAGAAAATTATCTAAGAGAAGAGTTGCTTGATTTAATAGAAAAGGACAGACATATTAAGACTGATGAAAAAAGTAGACTACAGAAAGTCAATAAACACCTCAAAAGTTAGAAGTTTGTTAAAATAAATGAACACAGTAATTAGAACTGTTTATAGAGATTCATGTGATGTAACAGAAGTAAATAGGATGTATTACTGTGCAGCTAAATTAATAACAGATAAAGTCTTACCACAAAAACACAGGGCATTAAGGGAAAGGAAGGGGAGAAATCAAATGCTATCATAGAAGTATCAAATAGAGAAAACTATAAAGCAATTAAGACAAGAGGTGTCACTGTTAGAAGAATATAGAAGAGGGAACAAATCAACAAAAATACTCAGAAAGATACACATGACAAAAGCAATGAACAGTATCAGCACAGATCAGGATGTGTCATGCACTATCACAAATAAACTAAAAATATCAGCACAGGCAGAAAAACTTAGAAGATATTCAGATAAATGTAAAGGATAAGTACAAAATAATCATTTTAATAATGACCCAAAAGGTTTTATAGAGAACTGGGGAAAAAATTGCAAAAGGAATTGAAACACCACCAAAAATTAAGAACTCGATACATTTTGGAGAAATAATGACGATCCTGTGGAACATAACAAAGATGCTAAATGGATAGAAGAAGTAAAATAAAGAATCAGAAGCTCAAATATACAGGATATGAAATGGGACAAGTAATGGCCAGAGAGCTTGAAACAAAGTTAAGAAAAGCCCCTAACTGAAAAACTCCAGGCCAAGATGCTGTACTTAACTTTTGGCTAAAAGTATTAACATCTTTACTTGAAGATTTAGCCATGAGTAAGCACTATTTATATGCACAGCCCAAACAACCACCAGCCTGCTTAACAACAGGAAAAACAATGCTCCTATTTAAGAGCGAACCTGCACTCTATCCTAAAAACTATAGACCATTAACCTGCCTTCCAAAGACATATAAACTATACACTGGAAATGATGCTGACAGAGTTTATAGTCATTTAGAAGAAAACTCAATTATGGCAATAGAACAAAAGGGTAACAAAAGAAAGTCATATGGAACAAAGGATCATTTGCTTTTAAATAATGTGATAATGGAAAACTGTAAAAAGAGGAAGAATCAAAGTAAGACATGGATAAACAACAAAAAAGCATTTGACATTATCCCACATTCATGGATTAAAAAGTCCTTAAATGGGTAAGATACACCCCACACTGAATGATTACATTACAGTGACCATGAAACAGTGGCAAGGGGGTATGGAAATCAAACCAGAAGCAGACAAAAATCAGGCAGAAAATGAATGTGCCAAAAATACGAAACAAAGAATATAAGGTGAAGGATCAGATAAGAAGGCAAGAAATATGGAAAATGCATAAATACAGTTGCCAAGTATAGAAAACTCTTAGAACAACCTCGTTAATCAGGATTGAATGCAGGAGTGGTAAAGGAGAGGTGAATTTAACCCAAAGATGAAAGATTACTATTGGCAGTCCAAGATAATGGATTATATACATGTTGGTTTACAAAGTCCATTGAACATGTGGAAGATACAGATAAATGCAGGTTTTGAGAAAACCGAATTGGAAACAGTTGCACATCTTGTTGCTGGTTGTGATATACTAATGTCAGAAGGACTGAAAGGCATATTTGGCAAGACTGTTGCACTGGAGATTGCACAAACATTATAATACTGAAATAGCTGAAAACACTGGAAACATGAGACACAAAGAATGATAGAAAGTGATGAAGTCTATATCACATGGGATCACCCATTACCAACAGTTCAAAAATAGATGCAAGACAACCAGATATAGTAGTCCATGAAAAGATGACAAAAGTAGCATTGATCATTGAAATTTCTATACCCAGTAACTTCTGTGTCTTATGTACAGAGAGACACAAAGTCATAAAAATACTAGGATTTGCAGGCAGAAACAAGGATAATGTGGAGGAAGGATACCCAGACAGTTCCAATAGTGGTAGGAGCAATGAGTCTTATAAAAAAGAATTTAGAATCATATTTAGATATGCTACCAATACATGTAACTCCATATGAATTGCAGAAGGATTCATTACTGGCCACATTGTGTGTGTGTGGCAAAGAGCACTTCTGGCAGACATCAATGACTGAAACAACACTAATTTCACGAGCTTGAATTGTACTTTGACTTAGGCATGAGGCCCATTCCCATCATGGTGTTAGAAACCGAAAACACTTGGAGTAATTAAAAAGTGGGAAATGAAGGTGGAAGGAATCAATCTCTACCTCCAGTTATAGGAAGCAAGCACATTGTCGACTTTTCTGTTAGTAAATCCTGTATATGTATTTATTTATTTCTCTTTGATACCCATGATAGTCCATAGGGGTCACCCATGACATAGTTTCAAAGGAGTCTTGAAGAGAAAAGCTTCAGCAATTCAAAAAGAAAAGAAAACATTGTATACTATACAATATGATTTAAAGAAGTGTAGAGAATATTTTATATTTTCAAATAAAAAAGCAACTTTAGAAGTAGAGGTACAACAAAATACCAGATGTCAATGGAAATTGAAGGAGTAGATCAAGGTCAAGCAGAGAGGGGAAAATGAAGGAGATGAAAGGAGCGGAAAAGGTAAGATAAAGTAAAGTGTGACTTGGAAGAAAAAGAGGCAGGCACAGTGAAGATAAAAAACTCAAGTAAGATCAGCAGTGTATGATGAGAAAGCTGTAAGTAAAGTTTTGAGTGCAGAGGAGAATAGTGCTAACATATCATCACTAGGAAACTTAAGGTGTAATAAGAGTAAAAGAATTAGCATGAGAGAAAGAGAGAGGGACGGAGAGATAGAAGAGTAGGATTTAGCCAAGTAAGCAGAAATAAGAGCAGATCCAAGAGTTATGCAGGTAATTTTTAGATTGCTTTCGAAAGTGCTGAAGGAAGAAATTGACTTATTGCTGAAGAGAAATAATTCCACATCTTAAATATGTATGTGGAATACAGGAAGCTGCCATGTGTGTTATAAGTTTTTTTGACAAAATGGAGGTTTGTCTGTCTGAAGAGCAAAGAGGTCTTAAGGGGAAGTACCATAGCTTTCAACCTTCCATCTCCAAAATGAGGAACACTACCCCTCAAAATGTGGAACAAAGTGGCCAAATGTGGAACACATACTAATGGTTTACTAACAACTTCAAATAGGAAGGTCATAGAATGGTTAAAATATACTGGTTTTACTTATAAAGAAGATCCTTTAATGAATTAATATGATTAATTTCTATTTACCATGGATTTCACTTAAAAAAATTCCTAACACTGAATGTGTGACAGACTCTTTCAATGTGGAACTTCCAGGGACATTAACTTTTTAAGACCCCAAATAAGGTACATTCCTCATAATGAGGTACACTTGAGAGGTATGGGAAGTACCATTGTAATAAGTGATTGAAGGATGGACATTTATCAGTGGAGTGAAGTAAATTATGGCAAAGTTTTAACTGCAAGATGGAGGATGTTTGGGAACTCAAACCAGTTTAGTTTTCTCTGTGTTAAGCAATAGTGGATGGAATCTGGCATTTTTGTAGCAAATGTAACATTTTTGTTGTATTATTGTTCTAATGTTATTCTATTCTGTTTAGTTTGTGTAATGTTAAGGCTTGCAAAAATAGGAAAAGCATAGATCAGAATAGAAAGTAGGTAGGAAGAATTTATATTTATGCAGCAATATGCAGAGAGAAAGTCAGGGGTTCTGTATAGAAAATAATTTTTTTATGTTTATCTTACTGCGTTTTGTTATGAATGTCAGACTTTAGTTGCTCAGCTATTGTAATACCTAGGAGTATGATTTGGGAAAGATTTTTGAATCGACTGATATGGGTGGTGAGGACAATTACATATAATGAAACCAAAAAAGAAAAACCAAGGAGTATGGTAACTGAAATACAACTAAATAATAATAATCACAAACTGCAAACTGAAGCACTGGAGGGAAAACACAGCAGATTAATCATATGAACCTTTAATTCACTTTTTGTCACAAGAAATTCATCAAAAAACTTCTGATGAAGTCCTTGTGACGAAAGGTAAATTAAAGGTTTATATACTTAATCTACTGTGTTCCCTCCAGTGCTTCAGTTTGCAATTTGTGGTTATTATAATGAAATACAACTTGAAATGTACCATGAGTTATAAGTCAATAACATGAACTTTGTTTTGTATGGATTTAGTAGAAGTCAGTTAAGCATGAGAGAGATGGCTCTCAATGGAGGAGAAGAATTCTTGAGTAATTGCTTGCAGTTCAGATGGAAAGTAGGCAAAGAAGATTAAAATGGCATCATTAGCATATTGGATGAGACAGCCATGAGATGAAATAAGTGGTAGGATTATTTATAAATAACATCAAAAGGGTCCAACAACAGAACCTTGTGAACTCTGGTAGATACTGGAAGGTGGGTGGACTAATAAATGCACCATTTGATTGCCGAGTGTAGGTAGAGAGGTAACTGGAAAAACAGTTTTGAGCTGAAGGGGAGAAACTTAGAGAAAAGTGTGTGAGTAGAGATTTTTGGATGAAAGACAGAATAAATTCCTTTGAGGCATCCAAAAACATGGAGGAGATAAGTTTATTATCATTACATCTTAGAAAAGTGTTAAGAAAGGATAATATGGCTGTAGTTGTACTGTGATGGAGATGGTATCCATGCTGAGTGGGTGAGACAATGTCATCAGAAAGGAAAATTTGAAGACCTGGTTATAAATGCATTTTCTAGGATTTTAGAAAGGGAGGGTAAGATGACAATGGGCCAGAAGCTGAACATATCAGCAGAATTTCTACCTTTGTGAAGTGGAATAACAAAGGATTTTTGCAATAGAGATTGAACTGTGAATTCAGCTATCAAACTTTTAATTTAGTAAACATGTAGGATAGGAGAGTGGTTTGGTTGCAAGCTTTAGAATTGAGCAGGAAGGTAGTCTAATGCTATAGTGGTGGGCTACAGTTTATTTGAAGGTTTATTTCTTGGGTTTCCACTGTAAAAGCCCTTCCTCAGCTGACACACTTGGTCAACAAAATAAAGAAGCAAATGAGCATATGAATGAATGCATCTATCTACATTAACAAACTTCTTTTTGATTTACATCTTATTCCTATCCTGCTTTGTGTTGATGAAATGGTCTTATTCCACTTCAGCCACTCTCTCTTCTCTTAAACTTGAACTTCAGGCTGACTTTTATGCTGTTATTCAATGGACCAATGATATGCAATTACTCCTAAATGCCTCTAAAACAATAGCAAATGCTTTTTGACACTAGGTAAAAGCCCATTTAATATTTCCAGTCCTCTAAAATCCTCAATCATCTTAATAACTCTGAGGAAAATGTCCCTTCATTCACATACCTTGGGATTTGGTTGAACCACTTCCTAAATGTCCAACTCCACCTGGACTACTCACACAAAAACATCAATTCTCTCCTATTCTAGGCTAAGATGATTCTCCCTTTTAATTAAGATTCTGTAGAATTCATATTGCCTCCCTCTAATTGCTGCAGCTTCTAAAATAAATATATCCACCATTCAATCCATCTCAAACACCATTTGCAGTCATCACTCTCTCCCCAAGAAATGAACACTACTGACAAACCATTTAAAAAACTAAATGGCAACCTGTGAACAACTTGTTGACTTTCTAATTCCTCTCAACTATTTAAACATATCAAGAGTGACACCTCCCTCCACCACCTCAAGACTACTCAGAGATGCTCCAACATATGACCATAGAAATCTTAACCACTTACATCCTCTCCTCCAAATCACTCCAAACTAGGCTTAACTGCCAGATACCATCTTTTCTTAGTCCTTAGTCTCAAACTGTGAGAATCTCTGCCTTATTTTCTTAAACATAATTTTTCTTACCATGTTTTCCGATCAGAAATATAAGCACATTTCAAGGCTTTAGAAAAATGCAATTGCTGTCTCTCTGGTCATTTAACTTAACAACTTTATTCCCTTCTTTCACCTAAATTCCCTGCTCTGACATTATTTTTGATTATGATTCTTTCAGCATGCCAAATTTGATTTCTACTCTATGCATAATGCATGTATATCTTGTGTTTTTTTCAGTCATTCTGTATATAATGTCATTTATCTAATTCCTATATATCGTCAAGCCAGCTTTGTTATTCACATTGTATATAATATATGTATATATTGCATTTTGTCATTCACTGTGTATATAATGTCATTTATCTATTGTGTTTACCCCAGGCTGAGACTGAAATAGGTTGACTGGGATCAATGCTCTAACCTGGTTAACAAATTCAAAATAAAGTAAATAAACTGAATGAGATCTTAAACCCATTCACCAGCTCATAATCAAGAGAAACCACTTGAAAGCTTAGGCCACTCATAGACTTATATATGCTTTCAGAGACACAATGTATTTATCAGACAACATTGTACCTTTAGAAGCACAATGTTGATGTTGACAGCAGTATGGGCTATAGTAGATGACCTTACCTAAAACTTGGTAATGGCCATCTCACAGGAGCAAAGTGTATCAGCTCAGCTGAGGAAGATGATACCTCCTTGCATCTCTGAAAAACAAAAGATTTAGCAAAAAAAGTCTTGATTGATTTCTTGGTATATTTTCAACAATTCTCTGTCAAAATTATTACTCCCATTTCATCATCCTCACCTTTAATTCAAGAAACTCCACAAAGTTTCCAAAAATTCTTATCGCTACTCATCAATACCCTCCCTCTCTTCCAACCTACTTGATCTTAATATAATCATCTATACCAATGGTATAGTTATTTATAAGTCTTTTTCAGTCCATACTTACATGAAATACCTATTCAAACTTGACTTAAATATACACCTATATATCTCTCGATCTATATCTATCTATATCTATCTTTCTATCTATAAATATATATATATATATATATATATATATATATATATATATATATATATATATACACACATACATATATCATAACTGGATATAATAATCAAACTTTGTAAAACCTAAGCAACAGTTTTTTGTTTATGGACCCATCTCAAGCATATTCTTCATAACTGTTTATCACAGGCATGCTATAATAGACTATAAACTGCTGCATACTTTAATTATCTAGGGATTTGCCTTGACCAACCACTTATGTTTAGCCAAGCAAAATTTGAAAAACAACTGATTCTTATCTGGCCACAAAAAAAAATTCCCTGAAGGTAAATAGGAACTGGTAAAGGCTTATTATTCTTTCAATCTGAATATGGCCTCCCAAGTATACTGTCAGCCTTCATGGAAAAAAGTCCACCCTCCAAACTACAGCAAACAGAATTACTAGGCTTATCACTCCATCACAACATGCATAACATCTTCACATGGTATTGCAAAAAACAAAAGGCTACTTGTCAAAGAATTTATTTGCAGATGTAATGATGTAATATTAAGTGTTTGAATCTACATAATTATCTTGAACATCAACTACTCAAGCTTTACCAACTCACTACTGGTCTCGCGAATCAGTGTACTGATTATAAAAAACAAGTTGGATAAATCCCCTTGCACCGCTGATGTGGATCGTCTTCCACCACACCTACAGACTATAAATATACTTTTCTCTGACATTCCAGAAACTCAGACAAAGTATATTTTCAAACACAGTTTGTGCACTTGAGTGTTTTGCATTGAATATGTAGACCAGCATTCAACAGTTATATGAATCATGAGCAACTGAAAATCAAGTAAAGGATAACTTGATCTCCATTCTATTCATAATCCCGCCCAAATGCATCCTTTTGACCTCACAAGCAGCTTTTCACAAACAGCTACCCACTAAAACCTCTGATCTCAAACAAAAGAAGTCATAGTCCTACAGTGTCAACAAAATCATGCTTAATCAGGTGACCATTCCTTTTCAGTAATTGTATCAAAAACATCTTCTTATTCCCACACCCTTAAGGAGATTGCCATGAACAGATGCTGCAGCACTTAAAAGATACTTCCATGCTCTTTTTCTCATTACTTAAGTATTGCCTGACCCTCATCACACCCATCAAAGCTCATTTGCTTAGATGCCCATCTAGGAAAAAAAATCTTACTGTTAGAAGCATATCCCTAATTCATAGTGTGTCTTCATATGCATGTGGTGTTCGGCTCTTACCTCTTTTTAACCTTTGTTTATTTTGTCTTTCTATTCTGCAAATATAAATGTTTGTTATTTTAACACGTACTTCTGCATTATATAAGTAACTGCAATGTGAACACAGGTTATCTCTGAATATGTCTTATATGGATTAATCTATTATCTAGGTTACCAATCTTAAAACAAATGAAGAAGCACATAAATGGCAAACAACATAGCTTACAATTGCTAATAATATTCATGCAAATCTTTTAAGATGGAATAAGAATGAAACTTTTTGCAATAGCAAACAAAAGATCATTACATTTAGTCTTACAGTGGCTACTGTGAAACTGCATCATAGAATCTCACTGGTGCATTCCCATCTACTTCTTCTCTTGCATAGTTACAGTTGGAAAGCTGTAGGTTTTTCTGATCTCTAGAAAATGGCCAGTGCTGCTGCACTTAATGTGTAAGGAATAAAAAGGTGAGAAAGGCACTGGTCTGCAATTAAACCATTATAGCATGATGGCATTTTACTTTCGATGCAAGCACAAACTGCCAAATTGTCATTTGTAGGAGATGATAAACCGAGGTCCTATCTGCTTGAGCTGGTGGTATGGTAGCTCAGGTGGATGTAAAAGACACCTTGATACCCATCAAAAGAAGTAGGGGTTCTTTATTTATATATATAAGATATGTTTTACAACATATTTATATATGTACAAATATTTACAAATGAACAAATGAAATTATATACAAATATATTTACAAATATTCATAATTTTCTTTACAATCATACTAAATTGTCATCCCTATTAGACTCTAACTCTTTTTTCCATAACCACCATCTGATTTTACTTATTATTGTTGCTAAAATCCATTTACCATTAAACATAATTTCATTTATTCTTTCATTCCATATAATCCATATAACAGAAAATAAAATTTTATCTATCCTTTTAACACATTTTTTACTTCTATTTTAATAATATCCATGTTTATTTTATTCACTACTTTTATATCTTAGGAAAATTCTTCTTTATATACTTTTCCACATGTTCCATAGTTTCCCCTTTTTAACAATGTAAACATATTATATCACTTTTCTTTTTATATGTCATATTTCTTTGTTACTGATAATTTATCTATTACCATTCTCCAAAAAAAAATCTTGATGTTCTCCTTTATGATTACACAATTTGCTTCTTATTTTATAGCTTTAATTTTTTTCATCTGTTAGATTTTCCCATGGTTTTACATAATAATATTTGCTCATTACATTCTTATACCATACTTTTCTACTTTTTTCTGTATCATCAATTTTTATTTTCCACAAAAATATGTTTTCTTGGGAATATTTTATTTCTTCATTTATACACTCATTTTCTCTTTCTCTATTTTACTCTTTTACCATACACCAACATGTATCATACTTATATGTATGCAGTTTTACTATTAATCTCTCATTTTTCTCATTTATCCAATGTAACATTTTTTTACATATTTAATGAAGCAGCATATACCACTGGGTTAATTAACCCTAAAACTTCCTTCCTCTTTATGTACATACTAACTCCTCTTTTTACTGGATTTAATCTAGAACTCCATATAAAAGAAAAGACTATCTGCAATAATTCCTATTCAAATACTGCTGGCAACACAAATACACATGCAAAGTATGCTATTTTCTTATCAGTACTGAATTTATCAAATAAGTCTTTTTTGAATGATAATTTATATGTCCTGCAGAAAAGACAGGTTTGTTTTAGTTCCTCTATTGTTTTTTTACACTGAATTCGACTTATCTCTTTATTCTCAAATGTTATACCTAACACAGAAATTTCATTAATTGTAAAATAAATACCCCCATCTTTACTAAATCACTAAAACCTTTACTTTTATCTTTATTTAAAGCCATCCCCATCACCTCTAAACACTCATTTCTGTAAATTATTACTTCCTTTATCCAAAATTTGTTTTTGCAATTATTATAATGTCATCTATATATGTTTACAGAAATAGAATTCTTAACCCTTCAGGTTTTATATACCCCACTTCCTTGATTTTGTAATTTATTTCACATCCATAACTAATGCAAAGAGTATACATTGGTCATCCATGTCTTACACCTATCTTCATATGCAATTCTTGGCTTAACCAGCCATTTACAAGTATTTTTTACTTTATTATTACTGTGTGCTGACACATCATTTCCCTTCTCACTTATACTATACGCTTTTCATTATTACCCATAATATTTCATGTCCAATTGTATCGAATGCCTTATTAAGGTTTTCTACCGCTTCTTCTTTTCTATTCATAATATCATCCACAATTTCTTTAATTATCACTAATAATTCCTGACAGCCCTTCCACTTTATACTATATATAGTATCTTCCATAATATTTTCCATTTTAATTTCAAGTCTCTTTTGTGTTATTTTCATAAATATCTTATAATCATTATTATTCAGTTCTATTGGCCTCCAGATTTTATTTTCTATCTTTCTTCTTCCTTATGAATTTAAGTATTATATTTAATTTGACCATAAATTCAAAATATTAAAAATATATATTTTTTGCCACTCCCTTAATTTTTATAAATTTCATACCATATTCCATCTGGTCCTGTAGCCAAATCTGCATTTACTTGTCCTGACACTTTTTCTACATCATTTACATAAATCGCCATTTCCAATTCTTTATTCTCGTTTTCTGTTTACTTTTTTACTTTTCATTTTTTCTTTAAATATTTATTGAACATATTGTACTACACTACTGATAATCTTTTGCTGAGTTATTTCTATTTCTCACTTTACATTTAATATTTCTTTCATTACACTACCATCTTCCCTTATTAATCTGCTTAAGTAATGTGATACTTCTTCTTTTCCTTGTAAAAAAATATCTTTGCTTATATAACAATGTTTGTATTTTTTACTTATTTCTTTCATATAATTATTTTTCTTTTTGTTTGTCAAAGTACTTTCTGTCTTTATGTTCTAAATCTCACAATGCATTATTATATGTTCTTTTATATTTTTCTTTTTCTAATTTTCTCACATCATGTTGCCATTGTAAAAAAAAACTTTTTACATTTCCCCTTAAATATCTCATAGTAATATGATCTCTCCATAACTATATTACTAAACTATTTTCTTCTTCATTCCATGTTTCATGCCTATCCTTTTATTCCTTTGCCTACTTTTATATAGTCCTTTTTTCCCATTATCACTATTCATATTGCAAGATGATCAGAAAATCCTGTTTCAACTATCCATTCTCTTGTAACTAACTTTTCTGTTACTATAAAATAATCTATTTCAGTTCTATACATATCCATGAATTTTGTGCCAAAGTTTTAACTTACTACATCTTATAACTTCTAACATGTTTTCTTACATCATTTCCTTTATTTTTACACTTGCCTCTTAAATCATAATTAAAGTCTCCTGTTATTATAATATTCATATTTATCACTACATAGTCTATAAATCTGAGGAAATAAGCTTTCCCTTTCTTTACAATTAGTATAAGCATGTAATGTTATAATTATATATACTTGTTCTTTCCATTTTAAATTTAGAATGGTTGCTCTTCCTATTTTTGCTAAAGTTACATCTAATATCTTTAAATACAGCTATTCCAGAACATCTCTTATTTCCCAAATTCCAGGTTAATTTTCCTCCTCATAGTTTCTCTGTTTGTAATATTTCCTCATTTGCTAAAAATATTGTGTCTTCTAATATAGTTACATCTACTTCACATGTACTGCACAAATCCAAAATCCCTATTCTTCTTACAATATTCTTATTATTCTTATTTACAGAAAACACTCACCCATTTTCATTTTCCCTTTGATTCAGGGTTTCATAAGTCCATAACTAATTATTAGGCCATTCTAAACCTAGCCAATTTCCCTCCCAAAGGTGAAGATCAAACACTGTATCTTGTGTCTTTGAGTCAAACACCTTAATGATTATTCTAACCCCGAGTCATTAGCTGTATATATTCTTTTTCATCCATTTATTTTCTTTTTTCTTTTGTACTTATCCCTTTAAATTTTCTTTTTGCATTCCTTCACCCTTTTAACAATAGAATTCTTCTTTTTCTTTTACTATCTCTGAACTTATGTCTTCTGCATCACGTATATCAGCACCTTGTTCCATGTCCTCTTTATTATTTTTTCTCAAATAATTGTTCTTCTGTTTCTGCTACTTCAGAATGTCTTCTCTTTGTTTTCTTTTCTTTTATTCTCATTTTCTTTACTCTTATTTTCATTTTTGTAATCCATCCATAAATGTCCAATTTTACTGCACTTATAACATTCAGTTCACATTTTTGTATCATATTCCATTTTCCCACAAATATATCATTTACTTTTATCACAGTTACCTGTCAAATGTTATTCTTTTCCACAAAAAAAACATGTTTTGGTTGTCCCAAGTATTTTATGTCACGCCCATTCCCATCCACATTTATCATGCTTGATATATGTATAATTTTGCCCTCTATTTTAGCACAATATTACAATACCATCCACTAGTCCATAAAGCCTTTTTATCATAAACTTTTACAATGTCCAGTACTTCTTTACATAAAGTTTTCAAATGTCTTTTCCATGTCTTTCTTTCCAACTCTGTTCAAAATTGTACACGGATTTCCTTTTGTGTTTCACTGTTAAATACTCTAACAAAATTTCCATTGAATAACCATCTCAGAGATAATGTCATAAAATGTCTCTTTCTTAATAAGAATAATTGCTATTACCTCATGTGCATTGACTGCCAAAGGCTATTAAATTGCCCCACACTTCATACCTGTCCATTTTTTGCCTTCTTTACTTTGAATCCTTACTGCATACTTTTATTTTCCATTTTTTCTGCTTTTACATTTCTGCACCTCCCCTTTTGCCTTCTTTTACTTTCTCTGCATATGTTTTCTTTTCTATCTCACCACTATTCTTCAGGATTGTTTCTGCATCCTCATTTTGTATTTTTTCATAATGTCCCTACAGGAAACATCTCCTTCAATTTCTGCCTCATTCTGCATCACCATTTCTTTAAGAAAATCATCCTACATCCCCCTAACTGGAGGATTGTAATTACACATCCATCATTTGCTGACTCATCTCCATAGAACAGATTTCTTTGTAAAATCTCCTCAGAATGCTGCACACGTTCTCTGGTCTCAATTTATGCTATATCCTCCATTTCTTTCACCACTCCATTATCTCCTTCTCTCTCCATCTTCCTCCCTATTTCTCTGGGTTACCTCTGCACCTGGAATGGAAGCTGGAAGTGCTCCAGGAAAATGGATCCCACTTGGAAGAACAGTGAGTAAGGGAAGTTCCCTGATGCCCTGGCTAAATTTTTCCCTAGTAGTATAAATACCTCCTCAGGTCTCCCATAAAAAGAGGTCAGTAGCCTTTTGGAACTAACTCTGGTCAACACAAGATAGATAAATAACTAAATAAATACATACATACATACATACATACATACATACATACGTAAACAAACTCATTGCTTATTTAGTTATCCACTTAATTTTTAAAGGGGTAATTTTTACAGAAATGTTACTCAGAGGTAAGTTATTTTTGTTTGTTTTTTGTAAATTAATAAATGAAGTTTGCATGCTTCGTTTTATTCACTATAATGAGACTAGAACGTATCATTCAACCATCATACATACAATTTTAAAATGTTTGTTATTAAAGTATCAGCAGATGGCAGCAAAGATATTTAAAAAATATTGACAACACTTCTTTTTCCTTTATGAACATGAATGTATGAATTATTTATTAAGCAGTTTTTAAAGTGGTCTGGGGACCTTTTTTATGAAGTCAGAAAGTACCTAGGTTAAATGGCAAGAAAAGGCATGTAATTTTAAGATGCCACATGAAGCATTAGAAAAAACATAACAGAAAATACAAATAAGTACTAATACATTAAGAAGGTCAAATAGGTACAATAAACTGTCATTAGATAAAGCTATAATCAAAGCTATCAAACAGGAAGTCAGAGATTACAGGTATTCTTATAGAAGGGTATCTAAGAATACTCATAAATATATGCATTCACACTTTGATAGATGCATATAAATTACAGGGCAAGCAATACTTCAGGATAAAAAAAATAAGTACCATGCAGAGAATTTTAATTTATTTAACATTTGTTAACTAGGAAAGTCTGACTTGGAACAAGTCAATCTTCAGTGGAGGCCTATGGAGAAAAGCATCTTTGTAACATGGGAGGAAACCGGAGCACCCGAAAGAAACCACATGAATGCAGGCTCTGCAGAGAAGGCACCCCAGCCAAGAATTGAACCGGAGAACCTTTCATTGTGAGGCGACAATGCTACCACTGCACCACTACAATGGTCAACTATTTATGCAAAAGTTATACAAAAATATATTAAGCTAGAAAAGAATAAAAAATTAAATAAAGGATAAATATGTGGAAAATGCATGAGCCCAGGAAAGAGCAAAAGTTCAGACAAAGAAGCCTGAGTAATAACACACAAAAATTGCTAAAGCAATAGGAATGACTGCAAGTGATATACCCATTAATGACTACAAGTAATGATCCCATTAAATATTACAGAAAATAAATATCTGGTTGCTAGCAAAACAACACAATATAGTGCACTCATGGAGAAGAAAGGCTGAAGAATTTGCTAAATATATACTTATAGAGTAAAAAGGGTGTTTGCAATGATCAAGCAGCTAAATTCTAAAGCTTGCATGAATTATAATTAGTCTGTGAGAATTTGGAAAGACAAAGTGCTAAAAATGAGAAAGGCTAATGTTTTTTGTTAAATCATTGCTGCAGTAGCCTAAGCTATATGGGACATATTCTGAAAATAATCAGAGATCTGTCTGGCTTCCAAAACTTTAGGATAACTTCCACATGTCTGTATGTCAGTTGGAGCTTGCATGTGAGTCTGTATAAAAAAGAAGTACAGGTGCCAAAATTCAGAGCTTTCTTTCCCCAGGAAAATGGGAAGGCTAGAGTCCTAACAAACAGGGTAAGATAGTGAACACACCCTGGCACAACAGCACAGAAAATGGCGGAAAGCTGCAGCGTATTTGTACTGCAACAGTAATGTATTCAAACATCCACTGTTGAAGTAATGCACTATGTTCAGCATTAGATCACTGGTGCAGTTGCCTAAGGTATATGGGAGACTTATTGTACTTGGATCTCTAGATCATTTTCCTGTTGAGTGACTTTCTGTTTGGAATTAGCAGTGTGCTTCACTTTCTTCCCACATTCCAAAGACATGCATGTAGGTAAACTGTCAAGTCTGTAAATTATCCTTAGGTGTGTGTGTGTGTGTGTGTGTGTGTGTGTGTGTGTGTGTGTGTGTGTGTGTGTGTGTGTGTGTGTGTGTGTGTGTGTGTGTGTGTCTGAGTGTGTGTCTGCATGTGTGCGTGTGTGTGTCCTGAAAAGTACTGCCACCCTTTATAGTATTAGTTCTATGCTTCATGTACAAAAAGAGTGCTTTGATGGACTCTGTCTCCCTCACAACAGAAGAAGAAGGGATTGGAAAATTAATAAATTGATGAAGATAGAAGCAAACAGGGGCAACAAGAGGAAAAGAGATAAAAAAGAAAGGTATGTAAATTCCATAGAAAAAGGTAGAGTTGGAAGACAGTGTAAATATGGTGGTAGAGTGGGTTCATTGTATTTTCTCATATGTTTGTTATATTGAACATATAGTTAAAATGATCATTTTGTTGGACTGCTAGGTCATCGCAGGATGCCTACATTTGTACTGCTGGGCCACTACACAGTAGATTTTGCTATTTCCCCACTGTTTTGCAATGTCAGAGCTGATATATATGTACAGTAACAAGGGGTGTGGTGGGCACAGCCCCCATCTCTCTCTCTCTCTCTCTCTCTCTCTCTCTCTCACACACACACACACACACACACACACACACACACACACACACACACACACACACACACACACACACACACACACACAGGGAGATGCAGGGGGTTTGCCCCTGTATGAAATGTTGTTTCCTTTTTTTTTTCAATTAATTGAGTTTCTACCATTTGTGGTCAATGTATTGCATGCCAATATCATCAGTCTGTGATATAGTGAAATATAATCGGTAAAGCAAGTCCCCATACAAGTTGATTACCCATGTTTAAGAAAAGTTTATATCAGGTTTATGAAAAAAATATTTTGCAATTGAACATGAAAGCTAAAGTATGAGATGTGGTTAACAACATAATGTAAGCAAGTTATAGAGACAAAATGAGTTAATGAGACAGAAACCAGTGGATATGAAGAAAACATTAAAAACATAATGAAACAGTGAATGAAGACAGTGACCAACAAAGTAACATATCTTAGTACAATAAAAATAGAAATGCAGAAAAGCCAGAAACAGCAGTGGGCATATTAAATAAAGAAGTAAAGATAATGACAGATACAAGATCCTTTATGACTATAATAAGAGATGAGATGTACAGTAAGTTAAGTCAAAGCCAAAAATTGCAGTAACACAAGAAAATCCTCTACATGTACAATTCAAAAACAGCATTGTCTATTAAAGACTGGTTTGAGAAGAGGTCAGAGTAACATGCAATTCTACAAAAGTTATTTTTCATGTGCTAGTGCTGAAGGAATCCAAAAGCACTTGAGCTTTAACTTGTCAAAGTACTTTGGCTTGATAAACAGAAACATTTATGAGAAAAAACAAGGAAGAGAGGAAAGGATGACATATCAGAAAATAGTAGGAGCATCACAGATAATTTTGAAGTGAAAGACAGAGGGACTTTCAAAGAATCTGAAATAAGTATATACTGCTAAACCAGCTGGCATAACTCAAAATGAGAATGTTGAGGCAGAAATATCTAAATATTCAAGAGAATTATGGACTGCTTTGTACTCCGATTTTTATGAGACAGTATACAGCAAACATATCATATTAGTCATCACTTACAGCTACATAGGAGTTATTATATTCCATTTTCTCAAAATCAGTAGCTTCAGTTCTTGATAAAATATATACTTTGTTTAGGGAACCAGAGTTAGCTGTCATTCAATTGTTTTAATCATTAATTCACAAGAGTTTGCAACAGAGCTAAGACTTACACATAGAACAGTAAGTGTAGCCAATAAATGGGTGAAATGATTCATGCTGTGTGCAAAACATGCTATAAAAATTTCTTAAGTCCAAAAAAAAAGACTAGAAATTGCGATTAAATAGTGTGATGTGATCATGAAGAGGAAATAAATTCACTCTATTCTTAATCCAGCCAGTCTGCTGCTCTGAAGCAACTTCAGAAAAAAAAATGTCCAAAATAACCAAGTCCAACGATGAAGAGATAAGGAGTAGTGGCCAGATGAAGAAGTACAAGATGGAAAAAATGTACAAACACAAGAATAAATGCAAAAGAGCAGCCATTTTCTATTATGAAAGACTGTATAAAAATGAGGGCTGTCTGTTCATCTTGAAACCCTACCATTGAAGTGAGATAAAATGACCACTGGAAAATAGTTGTAAAAGTCATTCATCAGCCTCTAGATGTGAATAAGATTCTCCTCTGAAGAGATTCAAAGGACAAGCATCCATATGTGTCTTCATAAGAAGAGAAGAGTCATTACAGCTGTACAACACAATATTCCCAGTCAACATCATTTGTAGTATGAGAGAATGGTCTAATCCGTGAAGTAAAAGAAGTTAGAAGCTAGAATAAAAATTCAGGAAATAGATTTTCATGACTTATACATAAAATTAATGATGTAATTTCTTTATATTGGTCTTTGCATCATTCTGGTGTTATCCATGAGAATTTGAGCAGTATTAGAAAGTAAATATTCAGTGAAGGACATCTCTGGAAGTTGATTTGAGGATGGTTATATAAGTAGACAGGTTTCTATGAACTGGAAATTGCACATCTTTTGAAATGGACTCCGCTCTGTAGAATCTGTCCTAGGCTATCATTTGTGTTCTTATTACTCTAAAACATTATACCCACCTGTATGATACCCCATTGCATGCACCATAAACTTATATTATTTACTGTCTGCTTCAGTCTGCTTTGTTAAACCAAATGTAGTGAACTGAAGTGATTTATTCTACGCCTAGATGCCTGATAGAGACAGCAAACATGCAACAGTCTCACGCCCCAGTGCATGTGACACTTATTAAAATGAAGTTCTCAATAACTTATTTGGGTAGAAAGCCCTGTACCAAAAGGCCAGTCATGGAAAATTTCTTATGTGACAAAATTTATGTTCTCTGTACTCATAGTTGTTAGAACATGGGACCTTTAAAACTGGTTTGCCAAAAAGCTATATGTAAGCTTTAACAGAAAAGTATTTGTTCAAAAAAACTGTGACTAAAGTTCAGCATCAGAAGTCACAACATTGATGCTCTGAGGATGCCACAGCTATCTAAGCATAAGTCACCAGTAAGATGCTTGTGATGGTGTATGCACATAGCGTGCTGAAAGTAATGTGAAGGCAGGATCTAGCTATGAGTGATGGTGCACCGAGCACCACTGTCTGTGGAAAAGTAAGGCTGAGACTATATGGCAAATGAAAGCAACAGGGTTAGTGCGGGACAGAATAAAAGGTTGGGCTAGATTGAAGCAGCAAGAAGCAGAGACACACAATGAATTATTTCTAATTGCAACTCTATTAATACGGATGATCTTAAAAGATGATGAAATGCCACCATATTGTAGGTCCAAAGCTGACAAGCACATATTTTATAACATGCTATTCTCAGCTAATAGATGAGAAGATGGAATGGCATCACCTTGACATGGCAACACTGATCCAGCTGTACTAGCTGTGCGAGAATGGCATGTTGTCACATACTGAATGGGGGCATGTTTATGTCACTACAGGCAAATTCAAAGTCGATTATGATGGTACAGAGGTAGAGATAGAAGGAGATGGAGAGAGAGAGAGAGAGTGTGTTCTCTCTAATGTTCCACTACTGGTAGCTGTGACACAAATAAGACCCTTGAGTACAGAAATGCCAATAACCAGCCATCCTCTCTTTGGGGAATGCTCATGGGCACCATACCTCATGACTGTTCCTGATTTTCAGGGACATTCCTGATTTTGACTGAAAACTTAACTCTGTCCCTCATAATCCATCCTAAAATTGGTGATTTTTGGAGAAAAGATGATGAATTACACTTAATAAATAATCAAAATTATTAAGGGTTATAGACTTCTTTTACTTCAGAAAATGCTTATTACTTATTATTTATTTATTGGCATTTGTTTACTGGGAAAGTCCACTGGGCTAAACAAAGCCTATTTTCAGTGGAGGCCTGGGGAGAAAATCTCCATATGAAACACAAATAGTTAGTGTATGTGCTATACGTTGCCTCTTTGCCAAATCCAGGGCGTACTAGGCATGCCTATGTCTGCCTACAGGGACAGGCTGAGGGCGTTCCTCCTCCGAGTCCCCCTGTGCCTGTGGTGACCTTGACACTGGTGGGGGGGGCTTTGTGTCCCTTCCCTGTGAGGTTCCTGCCACAGCTGTTTCCACAGGATCATATTGTGTAGCATGGCACATACTATGAACATGTGTCCACATGTGGCTGGAGAGTACTGAAGGGCTCCACCTGATATGTCAAGGCAGCGTAACTATGACTTGAGCATCCCAAACACATGCTCTACAATGTTCCTAGTTTGTGCATGTGCCTCATTATAGTGTTCTTCAGTGTGTGTGTGTGTGTGTGTGTGTGTGTGTGTGTGTGTGTGTGTGTGTGTGTGTGTGTGTGTGCGTGTGTGTGTGTGTGCATTTCTGATTGGTGTCATCATCCATGGTTCCAGTACATAGTCAGCATCCCCCATGAGATGGCCATATGGGATGTCACCATGGTAAATGATTAGTACAGCTGTGAGTCATGCCAGATGTGGGAGATGTGATAGCTTCCAGGACTCCCAGCACACACATTGATGATAATGGCCTGGGCATTGCACATGACCTGGCAGTTGATGGCGTGATAGCCCTTGCATTTGATGTAGACTCTACCCTCTTCACCGGGTGGTGCTTTGCTGTGGACATAGGTGCAGTCTATGACACCCAGTACCTCTGGGTAGTTTTCTATATGGTGGAAGAGACACATATTGCTGGTTCTCTCCTCAGGGGTGCTGGGGAAATATATCTGCTCACTGATATGTCTTAGCATGACATCCAGGAACTGGTGGAGTACCCTGGATGCGGATGCCTGTGAGACCCCCATGATGTCCCAAGTAGGTCTTTGGAAAGCACCTGTAGCTAGTATTCTTAAGACTACACATACCTTTGTTTCCACTGGGATGGGTTCCCCTCTGTTCGCTCTGGGTCTGAGGTGAGGACAGCAGAGCTCAGAGAGTTGCTGAAGTATGTCCCTGTCCACCCTGTGGAACTCTACTATCTCCAGCTCATGTAGCCCCTGATAGGTTACCTTGGGTCTGAACACTCTTTTCCTCCTCAGTCTGGGCCAATTGGCAGCATCATCATCATCACTGCCCTCAGTCTGTAGTACATAGAGATGTAGCAAAGCAGCAGCTGCCCCTATCATTTTGTCAATTAAAATTCCCAACTGTGTACTCCAGTGGTGCTGAATATGTGGGAAAATTAGATTGAAGGGTGTTTGAATACTTTATACTGGTGTGCTGCAGATGCTGCCTCTGTGACTGGCTGACTATGATACATTCCATGTGCCAGCTACATTATTGAGGGGGTTGAACGGGCCACTGTGAGTGGCAGAGGCCTTATTAGTCATTTATAGTGGATTGCCTTTTGTCTGCTATTTCCTTTTTTTCCCCATTTCCTCCAGTTGTAAGCCTTTAAAACTGCTGCAGCTAGTGGGAACATTGCTGAGTATAAAGGGCCCTCCCCTGAACATACACATGCTCATCATTTCTGAAACCAGCTAAGCATAGCTAAGCAGCCTCAGACACAACCTTTTGCCTAGCTGTGCTTAGTTGGTTTCAGAAATGCTGAGCAGAGCTTAGTGGTGCACAAATCTGCTTAGCTGGGCTGAATGATGCTTAGAATTAAAATTCTAAGCAATCCTCAAACAGGCTAATCACAGCAAAGCACTGTTAAGCATTGCTCAGTTTTCATTTAAATAAATGTATTAATGGAACATTAATTACTCACTACTGACATATTATTAAGTGCATGTGTTTTACATTATATATTGTCCCCCAGTGTGCTTTGATTACATTAACTTAGAGTGTGACTGTACTGTATGGGACACTTGTGTTTACATGGGTGAGTTCACATCATATATCCACTGACACTGGAAATTTGGACTAGCTACACTACCCTGGTTAACAAATATCAATTACTACATCATTAAATAAAATAAAATTATTAAACAATGCTTTCCTATGTAAAAGCTGAATGGCTTGTTTTGGTATTCGAACCATGAACTACTGTATGCAAAGCCAGAACTCTAGCCATTAAGCTAACAGAGCTGTCCAAATTTTCAGCTATACATTTCTATATAGCTCTTTCATGATATAAATACAGTGGAAAAAAAAAATATATATATATATATATAGATAGATAGATAGATAGATAGATAGATATATCAAAACCTGTCATTCTATCAACTTTCTAAATTTGGAAGAGCAATATTTAAAAATTATCCCTATTTCTGGCCTTTTGCCCCACTTTTAGTACTGCATTTGTCCAGACTTGTAACCTCCAATGTATTTACAGCAAGCATGACACACCCCTTTTCATGTCAGCTGCCTCTTCTGCCTACACCACCACATTATAGCCCCTACACGATTAGGTACCTGCAAACACAGTGTCCCATTTTGCTATTCAGTAAACATAGCTAATTTGCATACACCTAATTACCTATACCCTAGTTACAGCACTACACTAGAGCCTATGTCCTTAGCAACCAGTGTTACCTGCCATAGTATGAGTCTGCACGCTGGCCAGTATAATGTGGAATTTACTTTTAGCTTAAATAATCCCATTTTAGTAGTTTAATTTTATATTTTGTCAGATCCCATGTTTGGGCGCTGCTGCACTCCGCTTGCACATAGGATATGTGCACGTAAAATTAACCTTTGATTTTTTTATATTTTGCATCAGTTTTACATGTCAATGCCCGTCAATGCCTGATGCAATTAATACATCCTTTACTTTGAGTTGTCATAGCCCCGCTTTTTTTTTTTGTTTTTTGTTGCAGTGTTGTACAAGAACAGTTTCTGCATACATTTGTTATGCAGACACGGCTCCTTCACGGATACCTGTCTGCTTCCTGGATCAGTAAATCACCTAATTTGCATGTTTTTCACCAGCAAATGAGGTAATTTACATCCCGCGATTGCGTCCATGGTTGAACAGTGCTGGGAGGCTTGTGCACACCCCCAGCACTGTTTCCCGGATCACAAAGTCTCCAAACTCTGTGTTCAAGCCATGACACTATGCTTACATGGAGATTAGCTCCATGTAAGATTTAATGAATTACCCCAGTGCAATTATGCAATGCATTTTACTGCAAAATCTGTTTTTCCAGCATTTTTGTTCTGCTCAGAAGCACATTGTTTTTTTAATATTATGCCTTTGTGTTTTTATTTTGCTTTCACTTCATCCAGATTTATTGTGCTGAGACATTGGGGTGTAGGGGCTGTGCTAATGCAATCCCTGTTATTCTAATATATTTCTAAGTTTATCATAGCAATGTTTGTAACTCTCCTTGATGTTACACCTTTATTCTACAGTTATTTTCAGCTTTGGAATTATACCAAGAGGTTAGGAGGTTGGTAGGGGCTGTGAGAATGTTGCACAATGTCCAGATGTTTGTTATTTTTGATCTGTTCATCAAAAATGTGGGGTCATACAATGCATGCTACTGCAAAATCTTATTCTAGCATCCTTATTAGTTCATAAGCCCTGTATTTTAAATTCTTAATGTTCAGTCTTACAGTAGTGTTGTCTTCATTATGTATGGGTGTCTATATCCTGTGTGCGAGTCTGTGTAGCTGTCTGTCTTGTGTCTCTGTCCTGTGTGAGGGGAGTCTGTGTGGGTGTCTTTGTGTACCTCTGTGGGAATGGCTACCTTGATGCAGTACAGTGGCTTGCCATAATGTAACAACATTACTACTAAATTTCAGTCAGTGTGTGTGTGTGTGTGTGTGTGTGTGTGTGTGTGTGTGTGTGTGTGTGTGTGTGTGTGTGTGTGTGTGTAAATGTGTGTGTGTGCGCATCTGTGAGTGGCTACCTTGCTGTGGTACAGGGGCTTGTAGTAATGTAACATTGGTACTAAATGCCAGTCAGTGTGTGAACCTCTGTGTGTGGCTACCTTGCTGTGGTACAGGGGCTTGTCATAATTTAGTGGCACTAAATTTTTTTTAACATTTGTTGACTGGGGAAGTCTGGCTAGGACAGAGACTATTTTCAGTAGAGGCCAGGGGAGAAACATTGCAGAAGTATGTCTTTGGAATGTGGGAGAAAACCCACATGAACGCAGGGAGGACACGCAGACTCCACACAGAAGGCACCCCAGCTGGGAATCAAACCAAAAAAC
This sequence comes from Protopterus annectens, assembly GCF_019279795.1. Lineage (NCBI taxonomy): Eukaryota > Metazoa > Chordata > Ceratodontiformes > Protopteridae > Protopterus > Protopterus annectens. The sequence goes on from NC_056731.1 coordinate 440,533,017, forward strand.
CTCTTGCTGCAGGGTGACCATGTTAACCGCTGCACCACTGTGCAGTCCCAGTCAATGTATATGTGTACCATTGTGAGTGGCTACTTTGCTGTGGTACAGGGGCTTGCCATAATGTAATACTGGTGCTAAATGCCAGTCAGTGTGTACCTTGACATATCAAGTCTTTTTAATGGTCTGAATGTAGTAACACTACACAGCGATTGTTAAATGGTGCTGCATGAGCTTAATAGGGAAGGAGGCGTGACAGCAATGTGGTCACACTTTTTATATTCTCCTGAGTAGGGCCCCCAACTTGAAATTTTCTGGGGGCCCCCAAAATGCTAGCACTAGCCCTGAAGACAACAATCAAGGATGAAATAAAGGAGAGCAATCTGTTAGATGTTTCCTCACATATAGCTCAGATGCACCTCGGTTATGTGACATTATAAGTAAGAACTGGTCCATTTTAACAGCAGATGACAACCTGAAGTACATCTTAGGAGAAACACCCAGTTTTTATTTTAGGAATTGTAAGAATTTAAAAAGGTTGCTCTGCCATAAGAATAATGAAAGATCTAAGACTATGATTTCTAGGAAGGGTACCTTTGTTTGCATCAAATGTAAAGCCTGTAGATATATTAATTCCACCAATGAATTCATACATCCTATTATTTAGAAGTACTGGTTTAATAAATATGCCAATTGCAACCACAAAAATGTGATTTATGTTTCCACCTGCTGTTGTTGCACTGGACTTTATAGTGGGAAAACCAATACACCTTTCAAAGAGTGAATTCTTTGTCATTTAAATGACGTCAGGAATGGAGTTCAAAACAATGCACTTTCACAACCTATTGAATTATATCCTGGTCAGAGATGTTTGTTTATGGTATTACAAATTGTTTATGGTATTACAAGTTGTTTTTGAGGACTGAAGAGGAGGTGATATGTGTAATAAAATGGAGGTGGAAGAAATTAAATGGACTGCAGATATGTGAGCTGAATGGAATGATTTCATTGATGCAGATTTTGAAAGGGTGGCAACTGATTAGATGAATTATGATTGGCTGGATATTATGAAGTGACATGAAGCAGAAAAGGTGAACCTTAAGGAGGTGGCAGCCCTTTACAGAATTTAGATTGGTTATTTGTTATAACATAAAAGAAACAGTAATGTAATTTAGGATCTGAAGATGGCAGAAAGACTGAAAGTGCTTATCCGTTACTATGGACAGTTTTGTTGTTTTATCCTCACTCAGTTTTAAGTTTTTATTCTGTTTATTAAAACATTGCTCTCCATGGTGGTTTAGCCAGTTGTTTTTTGTGTTTGCTTTGTGTTTTCTGATATTAGCATACCTTTAGTGACCAACAGGGATTGTTGTTTTTCTCCTCAGGTGGTATGACACCAAGAAGAATAAAAGAATGGCAGCTCATTTAAACTGTCTAAGTTATGTACTTTCTTAGGGCCTTCAGTCCTCTTAGAAATCATTGTGCCCTGTCTGAATCAGGGACTGTGGATGGGGGCACTACAATCTATGTCTGGCCAGACAACTGAGGTATACAGGGACAATGGCTTCCCTGGAGCACCTTGCTATTCCCCATAACATTATGTGGGCTACACTGAAGCCCTTTCTCACTGCTGTGGAATCTTGTTGGTCATATGTCAGACCCTCATCTGTAACTTTTCTAAAGGTATCCATACTTGTGTATATTTTTAACAATACTCTTCTGTATTCACAGCTTATCTAAATAACCCTGTACTGGTTTGTGATTGTGCAGTAGCCTGGTAAGAGAAGTTTTACTTGAATTTATATTTTATTTTTTACCACTGTTTTTCACTGTATGTAGGAAGGACGTGATGCCTTGTAGATAAGAAGATTTACTTTGATTTATATTTTGTTGTTTTACCTTTAATTTTCAGTGTTTGTTGTTAGAAAGGGAAAGGTTTTAGACAGGCAAACTCTAGCCATACTAAAGGACCAAGTCAGCTATAAATTCACACAGACTGCAGAGAGGACAATCCAGACACACCTCTCAAATGTCCAGATTTTTGACTCGTAGTTTTGGTCTGTTTCTCATAAAATTTGTGTTTTTCTGGCAAATCACTAGGGTGCTCTGAGGACTGAAGTCATTAAATAATGGCTTACATTTGAGTTCCAGACCTCATATCCTTAAGAAAAATGCATGCTAGCACAAATCCTGTTATTCTGACAACATTTTAAGTTTATAAGAGCAACATTTGAAATCTGTCCCTGTTTTGGGGCCTTTGTCCCCGATTATTTACTCTTACTATAAGTGCTGTTTCAGCAACTCCATTGTACCTCATGTTCAAATTATTGTAACAATTTTTGTAATTCTACATATCTTTTTCTTTTATATATATGTAATATTTTTACAATGTTAAATGTTATTATTAAACATTACTGGAGCTTTTCTCCCCAGGCCTCTACTAAAAATGGACTTTTGACCAGTTCAGACTTTCCTGGTCACTAAATGTCAGTCAGTCAATAAATAAATAGATAAATATTATGTCCAGATTTCTTGAGGTATGTGGTTGACAGGTGTAATCCAGAGCTTATCTAAACAATCCTGTATTGGTTTGTGATTGTGCAGTAGCTTGGCAAGAAAAGCTTTTATTTGTATATTTTTTACACACTGTTTTTCACTGTTTGTAGGAAGGATGGGATACCTTGTAGAAAAGAAGATTTACTTTGATTTCTATTTTGTTGTTTTCCTTTAATTTTCACTATTAGTTGTTAGTAAGGGTCATACCTCCCAACTGTTCTGAATTACTTGCTTTTTACTGAGTTTTGGGGTCCAAACAATTGGATGCCATGGTTCTCGAGTGGCACACCTTAATTTCCGAATTTCCTGGCTGCTTATTTTAAATTTATTTGCTCCTACTTTCAGAGCTGATGTCATCATGTGCGCGATGACATCAGCTCTGTGAGACAGCCTGCCAGCCTGTTGAAATTGAGCTAGCTGCCAAGCTAGCTCATCCGTAAGTCCAGGCAGGAATGTTATACCGAGGATGTATCTGCTGTCTGTGGGAACATACTGAGGAGGTATCTGCTGCCCATACAAGTCCAGAGACACAGGAAGGTACATTATGATGCTGCGAGGTATCTGAAAGTCTGGAAGTTAGGAGACACAGGAAGATACATTATGATGCTGCAAGTCTGGGTGCACTGGGATAACTGTTGTGCCCGATTTTTTTACTGGCCGCTCTAATCCAGCATTCAACCGACCATTGCTCAAGATGTTGTGCCCATATTTTTTTACTTGTTTAAGTTATAAGTCTGTGTTTATCACTGGGACACAGTGTCATTTTGATTTAGAGTGTTCTAATTCAATCTGCTCACTCGCTGCAAGTTTGTTCTTTGTGCCTGTATTTTTTTACTTGCTTATAAAAACATGTTTATACAGTGCCATTTAGATTTAGAGTGTGCTCAAGATGTTGTGCCTGTATTTTTTTACTTGCTTATAATTCCGTGTTTAATTTATCATGATCACAGCATTTAACTCAAGATGTTGTGCCGGTATGTTTTACTTGTTTATAAGTCCGTGTTTATCATTGGGACACAATATAATTTAGATAATTCAATCTGCTCACTTGCTGCAAGTTTGTTCTTTGAGTGCAGAACTGCTTTGCATTTAGGGATGTGTGTACTCAAGGTATTGTGCCTGTATTTTTACTTGCTTATAAGTTCGTGTTAGATCTGCTCACTTGGGGGGGGGGTGTCATGTAGTAAATAGCTTTCACACATAGGTCTCAACTATTCCTGATTTTGACTCAAATTTATTTCTCTCCTTTTTAATCCCTTCTAAAATTGTTGACTTTGGAGAATATATAATTAGAGTTATAAACTTATTTTACTTCAGAAAATGAATATTAATTCATTTTGGGAACATGGGTGTAATTCTTCGCTAGGCTTATAACGGCCTCCAGTGCCAAGAGTGACAATATCATCTGCTAAAATGGGGTGAAGATTTTTTGTTTGTGCTATAAATGCCTACTACAACCACAACAACTTGTACACATACATCTCAAGTCTCAGTCTTTCAGACCAAGAAATCTAGACCAACAAAGCCAACAATAATAGTGGGACAAAGGCTGAAAAATAGGGAGGGAGTCGAGAAACAGATTTTAAATATTGCTCCTGTAATCTGAGATAGTTGCTAGAATAACATGTGTTGCATTATTATGCATTTCCTGAGAGATATGAAGTCTGAAATTCAAATGTCTTCCAATTATTTATTATTATTTAGTGACTTTAATCTTTATGGTGATATCCCACAATTCCATTGGAGTGGGTGGGGTTACATAATTATGTATGCAAATGTTATGTTAATAATTGTACAGATTTGTACCTATTTTTCATGGGCCTTTGTCCAGATTTTTGATGTTTCCAGGTTGAGAGGTATGGTAAGGGTTAGGTTTTAGACAGGCAAACACTAGCCACCCCAAGGGGCCTAGTCAGCTATAAATTCACACAGACTTCAGAAAGAACAATCCAGAGCTTATCTAAACAATTCTTAGTTTCTAATTTGTTTATTTTACTATTAAAAGGGGTGTGACTGCAAGAAGCTACTGTGCACATTCACATGCGATGTAAAGAAATTCCAGCCTTTGTCTGACTTTCACAACTTGTATGGTCAGAGCATCAATTTTACTGTACTTAATTCAATATTTAGTTGATTATTGTTTGTGTGACTTTTCTCTTAGAAGTTGATTTAAGTTCTCTTTGAATTATGTGGTAACTGATTTTGATTATTCTTTTCTTTTAGAATTTCTTATTCATTTGCAGCTGAATATTGATTCCTTAAATAAGTATGCCATTAACTATTTGCTAAAGAACAACTATCTTGTACAGTATAATAAATGCTATGTATGTTTAAATTTAACACCTGATAACACTGGTGATCTGTGTTCTTCATGTGAAATGTTGGATGATTTGCTTACCATTATTAGAAGCAAATCTAGACTTACTGATGATGATTGCACTTGTGCAATTGATACGACTTGGAGAACTGTTGTAACATACATTAATGACTGGACTGATGAGATAAATAATGTTAGACAGAGCAAATACAACACATTTTGAAAGGATGTGTCTATTGTCTGTAAATATCACTCAACCCCTATGAAACACGTTAATGCTACTGACAACTCTGGAATTCTCGAAACAAGTATTCAGCAATCTGAGGATTCAGAGCATATAGAAGGAAATAAAAAAGGAAAGAAAGGAAGAAATTCCCAACAAGTCACAAAGAGGAAAACGAAACAGATAAATGTTTGTAAAGCAGAGAAAATACTTACTAAAAGGGGCATTCTTTGTTATGTAACACACAGTTTAAAGGGGATGATAACAATTTTCTATCAGAAAACCTTCATTCTACAGAAAAAGGCATCATTTTTCCAAAAGAGAATGTAGAAAAAGAGGCAGGGGTCAGGTAAAAAGGAAAACAATCAAAATTGAACATGGAATTGAAGAACATTACTGTAAGGAAAAAAAAGGGGAGAAAGGCAGACATTGACAACATGGCTCAAGCTGTGGATGTACAAGCCAGTTGGATGAGAACTGTATGCTTGCAGATATAATAAGCAATGAAAACAGTGAGATTAATAAGACTAATGGTGATGAAGATCATTCCTTTATAACAACTGATAGAGCAGATATTATTAAATTAGAAGTTGAAGATTCTTCAGATCTGGTCAGAAAAGATATTCTTGTAAATGGAGATTCAATGTTTAGAGGAATTAATACTTACATTTGCATAGAAGATAATTAACATAAAAATAGAGTTATGCTTGCCAGGAGAAAAATGGGCATGCCTTTTATACATCTCAACATAAGGAAGTATAGATTTATTTTTATTCATGTCAGTACAAACAATCTCATCTGCAAGGACTCTTTGAGTGTTAGTAGGGCACTTACAACCCTCTTAGATAGCATAGCTTGTACAGGTGTTAAGACATATTTTTCACAAATCACATATAGAAAGGAGAGTCATGTGATGGTTAATGAAAAGATTATTTGGGTAAATACCTACATGAACAGATGTCCTGTTTAAAAAATGGAAGTGTGTAGAGCATCCAAACGTAATTTGGGGCATACATGTGTTCATATAAGATGGTGTGCACTTGTCAAGATCAGGGAAGAGAATTTTTGTAGCAGATATTTTGCAATATTTGACAAATGCAAGGTCACAAATTTGACAGTTCACAGATAGCAGCATTTGATCCAGCTCTGATAGTTGTTAATGCTAGGAGCATTAATAATAATTTTTTATTAGGAAAATTTGTTACATTTCCACAAAACTGATTTTATTGTTTGTGAAACATGATTAAAGAACAATGACTAGAAACCAGTTTTTGGATTGTGGTCTGTTTTTGGATTGTAACTATTAAGTTGCTTGTTTTAAACTTTCATTTAACTTCATCTCTTTACATCCGAGGCCTTTTTTTGGATTGGGGTCTGTTTTTGGATTTTAGAAATCAGTTCTGTCAGAGTATACATGTTTTTACTGTAACAGACATTCTAAAAGAAAATCAGGTGGAGGTGTTGTGATAGGGGTTAAAGATAGTTATGAGATCTGTGATTATTACATGTTCAATGATAACATCAATACTATAGACTATGTAACTGTGACAATAAAGACAGCACTGGAACATATAATAATTGTTGGAGTGTACAGACCACCAAAGTGATGATGACCTAGAGGTATTCATACATTTCTCGCATGAAACACATGAGGAAAGAATAATAGTGACTTGGAACTTAAATTTACCAGAAACAGACTGAAAACATTGATTCAACAATGTTAGTAAGGACATTATTGAAAACATATGTTCAGGATCAACAATTGCTTTAGATTGTAAAAGAAACTGCCAGGGAACAGAACATACTAGACATTGTTTGCGTTCCTAAAGAAGCTACTGTTACTTCATGTCAAGTTTTACTACAGGTGATGTGCAGTGATGATGGGATTATAAATGTTAATTTATTGCTAGATAATTCTGCCAAACTGAAATCCAGACCAGTGCTCAGAAGATTAATTACTGATAATATGGTAGCAAAACAGTCACTATGTGAAATTAATTGGAGTGATGTGTTCAGTGGAAAATTGCAGAAGGTTCGTGGGGTCATAGGTTCATAGTTTGGCACTAGGCTATCGGCTCTAAGGCCTATGCAAGCCTAGCCATAACAATTCCCTGGATATTTCTTCCCACAATATTTACTTCTCTGGGCCCCTGTCTAGCAGGGTAACTGACATGATCCCCGAGGTGAATTTCCTATCTCCCATCCAATCATCAAGGTTCCTTTTGAAGAGGGCCAATGAGGCGCTCTGCTTGACATGTATGGGCAGTCTATTCCAGAGTATGGGGAGTCTCTGGGTTAGGAACCTATCCATCCAGCATGTTTTGTTCATTGTGATGATAAGGTTTAGATCCCTAGAGCGTGTGGCTCTGAGGGATTGGGATTTCTTTAAGTGGAGCATGTCCAACAGCTCAGGGTTTGACATGGCCTTGTATGTTAAGCAGAGATCGCCTCTGAGTAGACGATATGCCACAGAGTATAGCTGGAGTTTTTTTAGACGGTCAGCATATGGCATCTGTTTTAGGCCTGTGATTCTTTTACTGAGGTATTTCGGTGGCCTTTCCAGCTGTTGCAGATGTCTTATGAGGTACATACCAAACAGGGCATTATATTCTATAATGGGTCTAATGAGGAATGAGTACAGTGGGACAATGACCTCCTTTTTTCTGGATGAAAAGCCCTTAGTGATGAGGTGTGCCACATAGAAGGATTTCCTGACTGTTGTGGTGATGTGGTTATCGAAAGTGAGACCACTGTCCACCTGTGTCCGTAAGTCTCTCATCACACTTTCAATGTTTAGTGTCCTGCCACCTATGTGGTAATACATGGGTGCATGTTTTTTTCTAAAGGGGATAACTATACATTTCTTGGCATTAAGCTTAAGCCCATGGCTCTGGCACCAGGCATCTGTTTCCGTAAGGCCATTTTGTAGAATATCCACATCATTTGGGGATTCAATAATGGCTCCCAGTTTGCAGTCATCTGCAAACTTTGTTAGCCAGAGTCCCTTAGTGTTGGCCTGTACTTCAGAGAAGTAGATGCCAAACAAGAGTGGCCCCAGGACTGAACCCTGAGGTACTCCACTTGTCACTTGTCTGGAGTTGGATTTGGAGTCAGCTACTTTTACAGTCTGAGTTCTGTCAGTAAGCCAGTTGGTAACCCATCGAGTGACGTAGGGATTTATGCCCAGCTTAGTAAGTTTATCTTTGATTCCAGAGTAGGGGATGGTGTCAAAGGCCTTGGTGAGGTCCAGATAGGCTGTGTGGACCGCCTTACTCTCGTCCACAGCTCTGGAGTCTGATTCGAAGAAGTCAATCAGATTCAGGAGACATGATCGGCCCTTCACAAACCCAAACTGGGTTGGGTCCAGTGTTTGAAGGTTGCCAATGTCTTTGTTTATAAGTTCCATGATAATGTGTTCCATGCCCTTGCAGATCAGGCTTATCAGACTGATGGGACGATAGTTCCTGGGATCCAAGGGGGATCCTCCCTTATGGAGCAGGATAACTGTAGCTGTGCGCCACTCATTGGGCACAAAGCCTGAGGTGAGGCTATGATTAAACATGACATTTAGGTGAGGTGCCAGTTCATTTTGTAGTTCATGTAGTACACAGCCTGGGATGTCATCTGGTCCCATGGATGCTGTATTCTTAGCTTTGGAGAGTGTGGTTTCTACCTGTGTGGCCGTGATTATCAGAATTTGGCAATCTTTTGGTATTGAAATGGGCCCTTTAGGAGGTGAGAGGGGGGTGAAGTTGGCACTAAATCGATCTGCCAGGATATTGGCAATATCCTTGGGATCAGTATATTTAATGCCATTCTGTTGTAGCTCAGAGCAGATCTGAGCATTGCCATTTAGATTCTTGACATAACTATAGAATGCCTTGTGGTTGTCTTCGGAATCTTTGGCAATTTTATTTTCGTAACTAGCTTTTGAGGATTTTATGAGGGATCTCAGCTTCTTACTGAGGCTGGTGAGGGAGTTTTTTGCATCCTGGGATTTTCCTCTTTTCTGCAACAGTTTCTTCCTTCTGTTGTATAGTTTGTTTATAGCAGGGGACCACAAGATTGGCTTCCTTTTTTTGGAGAAGAGAATCTTGGTTCTATTTGGGATGGCACGATTCATGCACGAGTGGATGTGCTCGTACAGTGCCTTAGTGTAGGATTCTGCAGTCGAACTTCCAGATCTCGTCTGCATGGGTGTTGTGAAGTTTGTCACTTCTGACTTCAGTAGCATGAAGTTGGCTTTGGAGAAGTTTTTTAAGGAGGTTTCCTTACTGGGGGGTGGGAGTGAGATGTGGATGTCAAGGGTGATTTGCTTATGGTCAGACCTGACCAATGAGGGGGTGACAACTGGTGTGGAGCATCTATCTCCCATGTTGGTAATGACCAGGTCTAGGATATTGGAGCCCCTGGTGGGACAATGGATTAGTTGATCCAGGGCATTGGAATTTATGAATTCCAAGAACCATTGGGAAAAGGTGTTGGTACACGAGTAGTTTTCCCAGTTAATGGCAGGGTAGTTGAAATCACCCAGTATTAGGGTGTTTGGTTGTATCTTAATATTTTCCAGTATGTTTAGAAAGGTGTAGTGAGAATCTTGGAGCATGGTGGGGGATCTGTAGCAAGTTACAATTTGGATTGCAGTCTTACCTAGTGTTAGTTGTACCTGGAGAATTTCAGATGCATTGTGTTGGGCAACTAGCCTGGAGGTGTGAATATCCTTGGTGAATATGGACACTCCTCCACCTTTAGTGTTTCGGTCTTGGTTTTGTGGCCAAAAAGTGTGGTAAGAATTGTAGTCTGGTATTGCAGGGGTGCTCTCTGGAGCCTTGAACCAGGTCTCAGTTACTGCACAGATATCAATATTCTCCATTTTTAGGAGTGCCTCGAGAGAGTGCATTTTGAAGTTTAGACTTCTAGCATTGAGTAGCATTACCTTCAGATTTTGCATGCTTGTGTCTGTTATGGTGGTAGCTTTATCCTTTGAATCTTGCCTAAAAAAGGCACTATAGGGGTGGCAAGAGCTTTAGCCAGTAACCTGAATCCCAGGGGTGACAGGTGCAGACCATCTCTGGCAAAGCATCATGGTTTGTCGATCATGTCTTCCCAGGCAGGCAAATACTGGATCCCCTTTGAATGACACCAGAAGCTTAGCCAATTGTTGAAGTCAATCATTTTGTCCTTATATTGTGGTATCATTCTGGGTGAACGCAGGATGCTACTCAGGGCTAGGGTAATACCTGCCTGGGTCACATGATCCAAGAGCTCTTCCATGTCTCTTTTCATGTAGTCCAGGGAGGTACGTCTCAAGTCATTCACTCCAGCATGGATAATGACAGAGTCATATTTGTACTTGTTGTGGAGTGACTTGAGTGTATGCATTATATGGCGGATCCTGGCACCCGACAGGCAGCTGACTGTAATTTTCTCCTTGTTCAGCCTATTGAGTGGGACATCAGTGTGCCTGACTATAGAGTCACCTATGACTAAAGTGTTGGGTACATTGTCTTGCCTTAGGGGCTGTTGTTGGGTGGCACACTGGTGTTGTGAGCTATGTGTCACTTTAGTTTTGACTTGTGTTTGTTTGTGGTTCGGCTTCGGAGGTCCTTGTTGCTTGGGCAGGTTAATGTTAAGGGCCTCCGTATATGTGGGTTTACTGTTGCTATGTGTGGGTGTTGATGTTGTGGGTTTTGAAGGGGTATGAGTTGCTTGAGGTGTAATGCAGGTGTTAACCTGCTCCTCTTGACTGTCTAGCACAATCTTGGCTGGAGAAAGCTTTGTTTCCAGGTTGGCTATGTAAGTGCATCTTTCGCAGGTTGTAGTGTTGGGTGGTAGGAGGAGAGGATTGTCTGTGTACATGAGGCAGTTGCCACATTGCCCCAGTATGCCCAGATTCATCAGGTGGACAGGAGAAATCACCAGAAGCTGACCCTTGGACATGCCTGTTTAGGTGCTTTTTTGTAATGTTTAAGAGTTGTTTTCCCTTACTTTTGCAAGGTACTTAGCAATTGTAGGCTGTTTAGTGCCTATGATTAATTTCTCCTTATTGACAAGGAGAGCTGAGTGCTTGTATCAGCTACAAGCTTCCTAGTGCTTTCCAGCAGGTTCTAGAGCAAGTGCTAGTCACAGGGGTTCAGATTTTAGTGCTACTACTGAGAAACCAGCTAGTTTTAAGGGAAATTTTGAAGAGCAGACTTTCTGGTACCTGGAATAGTTTAACTGTAGCCTTGCAGTGCTGCATGATGTGAAAAATCTGCAAGGGATAGAAATCAGCCCAGAAAGGCTAATAAAATTACAATTTCATTGCTGGAAACCACTCCTCTAGCATTACATAGGCAGTACAATGCTCACAAGAAGTGCCCATAGCTACGCCATCTTTCTGTAGGTAGATATCTTCACCAAACATGAAAACATTATTGGTGAGTACAGTCTCTAGAAGCAAGGCAAGCAGATCCATGAACCTATTCGTATAGCTAGAGTTCCTGCATAGGTGGTTAAGAAAAAACTGGACCCCTACCTCATTGGGTATAACGGTAAACAAACTCACCACATCCAGAGTAACCAAGAAAAACTCACTCTGAGGTTCCACATTCCTCATAAAATCATACAAATCAATCAAGAATTGTTTTCTATCCCTGAGGATATGGACACATTCATCTACCAGGGGTCTAGAAAAATATTCAATATAAATGGACATAGGTTCGGTCAACCATCCCTGTCCCGAGACAATAGGTCTCATGGGGGGTGGATTCGCCGACTTATGTACCTTAGGTAACCCTTGTATTATAGGGATACGTGGATTCTTTACCTTTAAGTAGTTATAAAGCTCCTCAGTGATGTCATAATTCAAAGCCAAATCATCCAACATCTCAAAGACTGTAAAGACCTTCTCTGTCACCAGTGTCATATCAATCTTCGTATAAAACAAATCTATGGTCAACAATGTTTGCATGCAATTCACATAGGTTCGCGTATCCATCAGTACAATAGGCCCACCCTTGTCTGCTGGCCTGATAACAATTTCAGGATCAAGCTTTAGAGCTTCCAATGCCTGTCGCTGCTTCATATTCAAATTCTGAGCATATCTACAACGTCTATTAGTAGTGAAATATTGATATATATCATTCTCAACAAGGCGTGAATAAGTATCTAATAAGGGATGTAACTGTGGCATATACACACTATTCTGTTTAAACCTCACTTCTCTAACATTTTCATGGGATGAATGAAAATCTATTTTTAACTGTATATTCCTCACATATGTTTTCAAATCTAATATAGACTCAACCAAGTCACCACGTCTGGTAGGTATAAAGTTGAGACCTTTATTTAATACCTCATACTCATACTGAGTCAACACTCTATTAGTTAAATTAATCACTAGCATGCTGTGGTTTTCTCCCACATTTTCTTCAGTGTAGGACCCACTACTTCGTTGGCTGACCCTTTCCTCTTGTGCCGTCCACGGCTCAAAGATCTCCCCCTCCCTAATGGCGATCTTGCGCTATGGGGAAAGGGTGAAAGGTGGTTTCAGTAGTGTTCCCCAAACTAGGAGAACTACCCATAATGGGAGTCTTCTTCCTTACCACTACATCATTCCCTTTGGGTTGTGCAATAACCCCAAGTGTCTGTATCACTACTTTCTCAGTATTATTGCTTACAATAGCATCTGGGGCTGATGTTGTAACATTCGCATGCGCTGAAGACACTACAGCATCAACAGGAGCACTAATATTCGAGGTACCCAAAACCGGTGCTTCAGAGACAGCAGGTACTTCAAAAACATAATTTTGTTTAGTCATATTACTTGGACCCTTACCACCATCCATTACATTGCTCCTATTTCTATTAAACGAAGCAACATTGCCCCTGTTAACTGAATGCTCATTAACAACGGCTGTGGGCCAAGTAAAAACATGATTATTGTTAAAGTCCTTTAAATCCCTAAGGATTTTACCCTTCTTTTGTTCTAATAGTCGCCTTTCGAACAAACTAACATTATCTATTACATTCTCCAACAACTTAACAACAGTCCCATCACAGTCTTTAGCTTTAATACTATTATAAAGTTCATTCACAGTGCGTATCAGCGCCTCTTCCTCCGGCTTATGAAACTCTATAAGTAGCTTCATGTAGTTGTTACTCAGTTCTATATTAAGACGCTGCCATTTACACAGCAGCTCAGGAAACAAGTTACCTGAAGTAGGCATCTTAAGGATACGTAGGCCACGTGGAATAATCCGTTTGGCCAAACACGCCTCAAAATGTTGGCGTTGAAGCTGCAACCTTTTTAGTTTAATAAACTCTTTCTCAAATCTGTCCAAGTCCTCCGAAACAGAAAGCACAGTCCCTGCATCCATGTCCTTCTCATTCTCGGTTAAACGCGGTTCATACAGAAGCAGCAAGTTAGTCTCACCTCTCACATAATCTTGAAAACTTGTCAAACTACGATTGGTCATTTCTCCTCTCCTTAATACATATGGTAATTCAACGTTGTCAGCAGCCACATCCGCCATCCTCCTGGTCTGGTGTATAAACTCAAATATAAAGCACAAAACAAGGGTAAAGACCACACCGGAACAACGGAGACATGACCCAGCAATCGCAATGGACACAAAATATAAGCAAATAAAAAACACCACCAAGCACCATATGATACGCACTGTGACATCACTGAGGAGCTTTATAACTACTTAAAGGTAAAGAATCCACGTATCCCTATAATACAAGGGTTACCTAAGGTACATAAGTTGGTGAATCCACCCCCCATGAGACCTATTGTCTCGGGACAGGGATGGTTGACCGAACCTATGTCCATTTATATTGAATATTTTTCTAGACCCCTGGTAGATGAATGTGTCCATATCCTCAGGGATAGCAAACAATTCTTGATTGATTTGTATGATTTTATGAGGAATGTGGAACCTCAGAGTGAGTTTTTGTTGGTTACTCTGGATGTGGTGAGTTTGTTCACCGTTATACCCAATGAGGTAGGGGTCCAGTTTTTTTTTAACCACCTACGCAGGAACTCTAGCTATACGAATAGGTTCATGGATCTGCGTGCCTTGCTTCAAGAGACTGTACTCACCAATAATGTTTTCATGTTTGGTGAAGATATCTACCTACAGAAAGATGGCGTAGCTATGGGCACTTCTTGTGCCAATAGCTATGCCAACATAGTTATGGCAGAATGGGAGGATCAGTACTTGTTTAGATCAAGTCTTTTTAGGGACAATGTAAGGTTCTATAGGAGGTTTGTGGATGACCTCTTTCTCGTCTGGTTTGGGACCTCAGAGGAATTGTTGTCCTTTGTCCATGAAATTAATCATTCTACTGAGTTTTTGAAGTTCACTCTTGGTTACTCGGAGGATGCTATTTCTTTTTTAGATGTGGATATGCATAGGCTCCCAGATGGTCTTATTAATTCCTCTATACATAGGAAACCTTGTTATCGGAATGCACTCCTTCATAGGAGTAGTATGCATCCTACCTATGTGTTCAATAACGTTATGAAAGGACAGATCATGAGGGCTTCAAGGTTGAATCCCTCTGATATGGGTTATTCCCAAGAATTAAATAAGATGGGTGAGATGTTCTTGTCACGGGGGTATGATCAGGGTACCTTCAACAGGATGAAATTAGAAGTGGATTCTCTACGTAATAGTGTAGCCAGACCATATTTCTCTGATTTATGTGAGGCTAATGATATTGTATCTACAGCTAATAAACCCCATCAAGGTATTGTTAGGGCCCCTCTCTTTTATACCAAGGATGCGAGGTTTATTAGGAATTTTATGGAGGACAGATGGGAGATTTTGACTTTAGATCCCGTGGTTAAGAACATTGTAGGATCTAAGCCTTTGATTAGCTATAAGAATAAACCTAATATAAAGAGTATGTTGTGCCATAGGACTACACCATCTGTCTCAAGTCGTGTTGATGAGTTAGTTTGGAATACACACCCTTGTGGACATTGTAATCAGTGTACGCTGATAGATACTAAGAACTCCTTCATCCATCCTGTCACGAATTATGAGTTTAAGTTCTCTACAGGTACTAATTGTTTGAATTCCAATGTTATTTATTTGGCTAGGTGTTCTGCCTGTACTTCGTTCTATATAGGCAAAACTAATAGGACCTTAAGGGAGCGGATGAGGGAACATATGTATCAGATTAGGGTAGCTAATACCACCAATGCATTAGCTAGACATGTTTTAGCCACTGGTTCACAACATACCTTTCTGTTCTGTGTTATTGAGGTGGTACATTTGAACAAGAGGGGAGGAGACATTATTAATTGTACTTTGGAGAAAGAGATGCATTGGATTATTAGATGCAGGGCAGATAAGTTCCCAGGACTTAATGAGAAGGTTAATATAACCCCTGCACTAAGGAATAGGAGATGTTTTAGACCATAATGTGTTTTAGCTATGAATTGTTATATGTTTTCTATGTAACAGTTTTTATATGTTTTTAACTATTCTTTTAATGTTTAGCGCTTGTTTATCTTGTTATGTGTAATGTGTTTTGTTCTTTTTAATATCTAGTGAATTGCTCTTTAAATGCGTAGTGAATGGCATTTGACATGTGTTTAATTTTGACCTATTGCCAGCACTGCTATATTATTTAAATTGAGATAGTATGTCCTTTTTCTGTAACTGTCTGAAGAAGCCTACGGGTGAAAGCGCTAACGGTTTTTATTATTAAACTGCTTGGTTTCCTGTATTGCAGTTTCTGGTCATTTTTAAACTGTTTTGCTGCATTGCTGTGTTCGTGGAACTTGGTTTTTGTATTCTACAAGCCATCAGACCCAGCGCATGGTGGTGTTTTTTATTTGCTTATATTTTGTGTCCATTGCGATTGCTGGGTCGTGTCTCCGTTGTTCCGGTGTGGTCTTTACCCTTGTTTTGTACATAATTGACATAGATGTCACATAGGAATGTGTTAGAATGTAACACTCTCAACCTCTTAGATTGAGAAATGTGGACAAAGCCATAAAAATGGGCAGAAAACAGGCCAAAAATATGGACAGATTCTTAATATTGTACTTCAAAACTTAGGGAGTTGATAGAATATATAGGCTGTACATTAGCATGAACTTTCTAAAGAGCATTAATTTGGAAACTCTAATGTCGATTGTCAGTTTCTCTGACTCTCTCTCAGCACTCTGCAATGACATGCCAAAATTTCACCAGGAAAAAAAATGTTATGAGGAAAAGATCACGAATATGAGACAAAAACTGTGCATTCTGCACAAATCAGGACAGGTGAGAGGTATGCACTGAACTGTATGTATTATTGAGTCATATCAGCCCCGAGCTCATCCCAGTGATATGGCAGAAAGCCACATATTTGATAAGAAAAACATCTGGACATCCTGGGAATGTCTGAACAATTGAGAGGGATGAATGTGAAGTATATGGTCCAGACACAGTACAGGACAGTGTACCTACAGTGCAGTGTATTGTGATATCCCATTCCTGGCATACTGTACTGAAGCTGTGTTAATAATCTGTAACAGGACATGGGACTGCCATGTAAAATGAACACTCAGGTGAAGTTTGTGTGTATTGAATAGGACACACAGATGAATGGTAGGAATGAATACAGGGAAAGAGGACAGGTGAAACTCCCCCATGCTCAGCAGAGGAGGGTATGTCAATGGAAGATGTCTGCAGCAACAACACCAAGCACATATCTATATGGTACAGTACAAACTGTACAATGAAAATGTGTTGTCTACAATGGGGAGGATGTGTATGTGAGATAAGCATCCCTGCATGAATAATGCAGAGGACATCTATCAGGGATCTGACATACAGTTGGGGTAGGGTGCATATTGGTAAGCTGTGCAAACTGTTATACCTGAACGTGAGTGTACTCTCAGCAGAGGTATCCAGAAAGGTGGCCACATGTAAATGGTCATGGCAAACATTACAAGAACCAACCACAATTATGCACAATATCACAATAATGCTACCACTAATTCCATGCCTGTGACCCAACATATGTGATGTGGAGTGATAGATGATCCTGCATCATATCTCTCAACCTCTTATTGCAAGAAATCTGGACAACGCAGTTAGAAATAGTGGGACAAAGGCCCAAAAATAGGGACATTTGTTTTAAATATTGCTTGTACAAACTTACAAAGTTGATAGAATAACAGGTTTTGCATTAGCATGAATTTTCTGAAGGGCATGAAGTCTGAAACTCAAATGTCTGTCATTATTTTATAACCTCATTCTTTAATGAGTTGTCACTAATTTGCCAAAAAAAAACAGATTTTTATGAAAAACTGTCCAAAAATATGACTCATAAATCTGGACATTCTGCAAAAATGTGTAAGGTTAAGAGAGATGTCCTGCTTACACACACTTGAAAACTATTATGATTCATCAACATTGCATGAGGGTAACCACACACTGTCCTGGTACTGTAATATCTGCAGGAGGTGTTAGGAGGGACACTGCTATACCTGTATGTGACAGTATGGGCAATACAGTCTAGTTGTCTTGTGTGAATGGCATATATCTATGGCACAATTCACATTGTCATGAATGATATACATGCCATTATTTTTTTCAAACACCTATGTGTGCATAAATTGAACAGGTAGCGTACACACATCTGGTGTAACAACTCTGTAAGGCCAAAAACACTGTGTCAATGGGCCCAGACAGTATCCGGGATGCCTTCTAAATAGCAATAAACATGACCTATCAGGTCTCTGGAATTGCTATTTAACTATAGCCTCCAAACATGCTTCATGCCTCATAAATGGAGAACAGCAACAGTTATTCCCTTCACATAGCTGGGCCATCTACAGACCCTGGAACCTACAGAATCATAAGTCTCACTAGTCATATGTAAAGCCATGGAAATAATTATCATGAAAGTGATCAATAATGATATAGTAAACTACCAGACACTGGACCCAACCCAGTTTGCTTTCATCAAGGAAAGATCATGCCTACTCAACCTAGTAGACTTCTTTGAGAAGGTCACCAAAGTGATGGATGCGGACAAAATGGTTCACACTGTGTATGTTGACATAGTCAAGGCGTTTGGCAGAATACCCCACTTGGCCATTGTTTACAAGCTCAAGAGGTTAAGTACAAACCTGTATGCTACCTGGTGGATGGCAAGCTGGCTCACAGACAGGACCCTTGAAATTTGAATTGGGGAGTCCACCTGTACAAATAGGTCAATCATAAATGGAGTCCCTCAGGGATCGGTCCTTGGACAGCTTCTTTTTTTGCATTTACTTCTCTGAAGTCAAGGCCAAAGTCAATGGTCTCTAGCTGGGTTAGAATCTCAAAAGTTTAAAGCTTTGAATCACTAAAGATCAAACTTTAGTGATCAAACCATTAAACCATCAACATTCTACAAGACCCTGAAAAAAAACAACAAATAAAGGGCATTTAGGCAGGGGAGAATCCCATTCTGCACCCCCACATCCCCCGCTAATTACATATACCAACTCAGAGATCGCACTTTAATGGAATGTGGTGTGGAAAGGGAAGATTTCCCTTTTCTGCACTGTAGCACGATCTCAGAGTTGATATATTTAAGTAGCAGGGGGTGTGGGGGGGGTGCAGCCCCCCACGTGGGTGGTGCAGTGGGGGCTTGCCCCCCTGCTTAAACCCATCAGGATAAGTATTTGATGTTTCAATTTTTTTTATTTTCGAAGTTACGGAACTTCGATAATATGGTGTCGACCATACTGTATTCGATGTTCCATAACTTCGAGATAATAATATAGACCCCTCTAGCTGACTAATTTGCAGATGATTGCAAATTAAGAGCTGTAATTGAATCCCACAATGACACAAATGTTCTCTAGGAATGCCTAACACAGACAAGCATATGATGTCAGAGCCATGGACTAAAAGTAAATGTCAAGAAATGCATAATAGTATACTTCAGGAAGTCATCCACCCCTGGTAATTATCATATTGACAACACACCCCTTAAAGTCCAGGACTTAGAAACACATATAGAAAGTAATCTAGCATTTGACCATCATGTGCCTACAGCAGTGAGGAAATCATTCTGTGTTGTGCAACTTATAAACAAAGGTATGGCATCTAAGTCCAAGGAAGTCATTGTTCCATTGTATTTGGCATTTATCAGACCTGCCATTGATTACAAAGCCCCTTTGGTATGTACATAACCAGGCATATCCAACAACTGGATCATCCTCAGAGGTTCTTTGCTAAAAGAATACATAATGTGTGTAATATGTTCTATGCAGATCCCCTCAGGGCTCTATCCCTGTATTGTGTCTCCTACGGGCTTTTGAAGGGACATCTATGCTTGGCATACAGGACATTGTCAGATCCCACTCTGATGGACCTCCAGCATATTCACAAAACAAACAGCACCAGAATTAAACATTCTAAATAATTACACATTGCTTGTGACATAAATAGCACCTGATGAAAAGAGAGGTATGTATCCCAGAGACTACCCCATCTCTGGAACATGCTTCCCATCCTTGTGAAGCAGAGTTCCTCCCTTACCCAATTCAAGTGCAACTTGGACAATTGGATAGGGAACAGGAAATTCATCCCTGGTATGGCAGCTATACCTCTAATGGACACAGGCAACCTTTAAATGGTTAATCTCCTAGGCCTCTGCTTGTAAATGTTTCATCTCCCAAGCCCTTGCTTACACTTATCAAGGGTATCAGAACTTATCAGAGACTTGGGATGCATGGCTAGGCTTAAAATGGCCCTTGTGGTCATTAGCCTAATAAGCACCTCTGAACATCTCAATCTACTGGTGTTCCACACCATCAGACAGTCATGTATAGTCCCCAGAAAGAATACTTACGTATGGCGAATAAACTGTGTGCTAGCACACTGTGACAAAGGTACTACACTTCAGTTACATATCATTTGAAGATCAGTAGGGAGGTACAGGAAGAAGGGTGTATTGTGCAGTTATTGGTGCGATGAAGGCTAGGAACCATAAAGTTATTATGGCCTCTGATGCGCATGTCCTTCACAAACCTAGTAATTGTGTTGCATTCAAGGGAGTAGTCAGCACCATTTTAGATGTGATAATGAGGGCATTGTGTATGCCCTCAGATGCCCATGTATGTGGTCACAGGGCTGACTACTACCTTGCATGTAACACAACTACTGAGTATGTGAAGGACATCCACATCAGAGGCCACAATACCTCCATAGTTCACAGCCTTCATCACACCAATAACTAAGTACAATGGACCCTTCTTCATGTACCTCCCTACACATCTTCCAGTGATGTGTAACTGAAGTGTACCACCTTTGTCACAATGAGCTGTCACACATCTTATTGGCCATACCTAGGTATTCTTTTTGTGGCATAAATATTACTATCTGATAATGAGGGACCCCCATCAAATTGTTACACCAGATGTATGTGTGATAGCTCTTCGGTGATGCACACAGTACATACATAGCTGTTTGACAACATTAATGGCATGAGTAACATCCTTGACTGTGTGGATGCTGCCATATAGATATATATGCCATGCATAGCAGTCAACTAGCCTGCATTGATCATAATGTCACATACAGGCATAGCAGTGTCCCTCCTAACACCTCAGCAGATGTTATGGTGCCAGGACAGTGATCATTATTATTCTCATAGACTGTGGACTTGTCATAATAGTTATACAAGTCTGTTTGTGCAGAATCATCTCTGATCACGCTAAATCAAATATATTACGTCAGAGACATGGGATTACTGGTGGTATTATTTTGATATTAGCTATGTTTGTGCTTGCTTCTTTTAATGTTGTCCATGAGCCTCTACCTTTGTCCCACTTTCTGAGATTACACTTATATTCAGGGAAAACAGTTTGCACAGCTTCACAATGTGCACCCTACCCCAATTGTATGTAACATCTCAGATAGATGTCCTCTGCATTGTTTATGTAAAGATGCTTATCTCACTCAGACATCCTCCCCATTGTTATAGCACCTTGTGTGACTGTCACATAATACACATTTTTACTTTGCAGTCCATGAGACTCGTGTTGCTGCTACAGCTGTCTTCCATTGACATGCCCTCATTGCTGTACATTAGGTTATTTCACCTGTCCTCCTTCCCTGTGTTCATTCCTACAATTTTTCTGTGTCCCTATTCAATTCACACACTTCCCTGAGTGTTTATTTTACATGGCAGTCCATGTACCATTACAGATCATTTACACAACTTCAGTACAGAATGCCAGGAATGGGACTTCACAATCCTCTGCACTGTATACACTGTCCTGTACTGTGTTTGGACCATATACTTAAGTACCATACCTCTCAACTATCCAGATTTCCATAGGGCATCTAGTTTTTGTCTTATTTATCTTTTGGTGTGTTCCTTATCAAAGTTGTGGTTTTCTACTATAGCACTGGCATGATCTCAGGACTGATGTGACTCAGTAATTGCATACACTTGAGTTTTAGACTTAAAATCCTTCAGAAAATATATCTTCACACAAACCCTGTGTTATTCTAGCAGATTTCTAAAGAGCAAATATGTCAGATCTGTCCCTATTTCTGTGTCATTGTCTCCCTATTATGCTGGCCTTTGCCAGAAGTCCTGCATTAAGAAACTAAGAGCTAGGAAAACCATTATCTGTTAAGCCCTGGTGGTCATTGTGGCATTCTGCACAAAACCATGGACTCTCAGTGCTCTGACTTAAACAAGATTGCTTTATGTGTTCACTTACACAGGTTCCTGGCTGACAACACTGTTGCCAACCATGAAACCTTGCTTATTTACATTTAAACATGGTTCAGAGCATGAATATACAATGAGCACTGCTGCTCCCACAAAGCTTACATTGAGTTTACCGAATAACTGCAATGGTGCTAAACTAGCAAAGATTAAAAATGCCTAGAATCTCCAAATGAATGGCATACTTATTATGAATTCTTAGGTAAACTGATAATACAGGTGAATAATGATGCAATGAGTTACATTGTTGGCTACAATTTAGAGATATGCTAAATTAACAAGTACAGAATTGTTAATGATACTTTCAGTCTAATATCTGGGCTTTGTTGATGGATACATATTATAGAATCACAGGAGGTTACTAGGCTAATGGCCCTGGGGCCCTTACAGGTCTATCCAAGAGTATATCCCCAAAATAGAAACCTCAGTCAGCACCTGTCACCCCTGTCAGTGAGGGACACAGGTGGAACCCCTGGGATAAATTTGTGGCTTCCCATCCACTCATCAAGGTTGCGCTTGAAGAGGGTCAGTGAGGTACTCTGTTCGACATGTATGGGAAGTCTATTCCAGAGATGGGGCAGCCTCTGGGAGACAAACCTGTCTGTCCAGCAGGTTTTGTTGATGTTGTATATTAGATTTAGGCCTTTCAAGCAGGTAATGGATGCGGAGTTAGACTTAAGGATATGGAGCATCTCAAGTAGGGTAGGGTCCGATATTGCCTTGTAGGTGAGACACAGATCACCTCTGAGCAATCTGTATGATACAGAGTAGAGTGATAGTGATTTCAGCCTGTCCACATAGGACAGGTGTTGGAGACCATGGATTCTCTTTGTGAGGTATTTCTATGGCTTTTCCAGTTGGTGCAGGTGTTTGGAGACGTACATACCAATACTCAATTATTGACCTAATGAGGGAGGAGTACAGAAAGGTAATAACCTTCTTTTGTCTGGATGTAAGTTCCTTTACTTATGAGATGAACCAAGTAAAAGGCTTTTCTGACTACTGCCACTATTTGATGATTAAATGTGAGACTGCTGTCAACCTGAGTACCCAGATCTCTCACCACAGGTTGTGTGCTTAGGAGGTTGCTGTTGATGTGGTAATCAGTAGGGGCTGTGTTTTTGCCAAATGGTATGATAATACATTTTTTTGCATTTAACTTAAGGCCATGACTTTGGCACCAGTCATTTGTTGCTATGAGACCCTCTTGCAGTATGTCAACATCATTTGGGGGAGTCAGTGACAGCACCAAACTTACAGTCATCTGCAAACTTGGTTATCCACAGGCCTTTTGTCTTTACCTGGACCACTGAGAAGCAGATGACAAACAGCAGGGGTCCCAGGACAGATCCCTGGGGAATACCACTAGAGACAGGTCTGCTGTCAGAGGTGGAGGCACCTATTTTGACCCTGTGGGTCCTATAGGTGAACCAGTTGGCCACCCACCTGATGAAATAGGGATTTATGGCAAGTTGTGTTAGCTTTTCAATGATGCCTGAGTGGGGGATTGTGTCAAAGGCTTTGGCCAAGTCAAGGTAAGCTGTATGTACTGACTTTCCCTCATCCAGGGCCTTAGTGACAGTCTCAAAGAGGTCAACCAAGTTCAACAGGCAAGATCTGCCATTGATGAATCCAAACTGAGTGGGATCAAGTGCTTGGAGACTGCCGATGTCCTTGTTTATGAGATTCATAATAATACTCTCAATGGCTTTACAGATCAGACTTGTCAAGCTAATGGGGGCGATAGTTTCCAGGGTCAGTAGCAGCACCACCTTTGTGCAAGAGGATGACAATGGCAGTTCTCCACTCTGCTGGAATGAAGCCTGTACGTAGGCTATGGTTGAATAGGGTACTCAATGGTGAAGCTAGTTCTTGCTGGAGATGGTACAGAATACAACCTGGGATACTAACAAGTCCCATGGAAGCTGTGTTCTTTGCCTTGGATAGGGCCTTTAACGCTTGATATACAGAGATGTAAGGTGCGGACAAATATCGGGGATGTTGAATGGGCCTTTGGGGGGATAGGGGGTGAAGTTTGCACTGAACCTATCTGCTAGCAGGTTGGCTAAGTCAACAGGATCAGGATCATTAAGTACTAATTCAGAACAAACCTGGGCTTTGCCATGGAGGCTCCTGATGTAACTGAAGAAGGCTTTGTGGTTTCCCTTTGCTTTGGAGGCTAGTTTCAATTCATAATTGGCTTTGGAGGTTTTCACTAGTGATCTAATCTGCTTATTGAGGCTGAGGAGGGAGTTTTTCCAGTGTGGAATTTGTTCCTTTTTACCCTTGGACAACAGTTTCTTCCTTTTGTTATAAAGCCTGTTAATAGAGGATGTCTACCAAACAGGTTTGTGTTTTCTTCAGGAGCAGGTTTTAGTTCTGTTGGGTATGGCTGAGTTCATGCAGTCCTACAGGTGCTTGCATACTGCATTGGTGTACTGTTCATCATAGTTGTCTACATCCTCTGAGAGGGGGGTGTAAAGCTACTGATACCCTCCCTTAGGAGGTTGTAGTCAGCTTTTGAGAAGCTTTTTAGCCTGGTTATGCCTGGAAGGGGATGATTGGGTGGGATAGAAACTGCAAATGAGACAGACTAATGATCAAATCTCACCAGGGAAGAACATACTATGGGAGTGGTGCAGTGGTCGCTCATATTGGTGAGAACCAAGTCCAGAATGTTATCTCCCCTTGTGGGGGATGAGATGAGCTGGTCTAGTGCATTAGAGCTGATGAAGTCAAGGGATCATTGGGTGAGTGCATTAATGCAAGAAGAGTTCACACAGTCTATGGTGGGGTAGTTGAAGTCACCAAGGATCAGGTGTTAGGAGGTACCTTAGTGGTGTCAAGTAGGTCCAGAGAAGAGGAGTGGGTGTCCTGAATCATGGAAGGGGTCTATAGCTGGCTATAACTTGGATGGGTATCTTGCCAACTGTCAGATGCACCTGGAGTAATTTCAGTGCATCATGCTGGCAAACCAGTCTGAAGGTGTGCCTGTCCTTAATGAAGATAGATGGTCTTCCTGACCTCATTTTGGGGTTGGAATATGTGGAATGAGGTATAGCCTGGTAAAACAGGGCTGCTCTCCACAGCCCTGAACCAAGTTTCCATGACCACACAAACATCGGCATCTTCCAGTGCCTAAAAAAGGCACAATGGGGGAGGTAAGAGTCTTGGCCAGGATCTGGACTCCCAGTGGTGACAGGTGGAGACCATCTCTGGCAAAGCATTGAGGCCTTTCAATAATGTCATCCCAGGCAGACAGATACTGGATCCCCTTGGAAAGACACCAGAAATTAAGCCAATTGTTGAATTCAGTTATTTTTTGTTTGTATTATGGTCTCATTCTTGGTGAAGGTAAAATGCTGCTTAGGGCTAGGGTCGTACCTGCCTGGGACACATACTCCGAGATCTCAATCATGTCTCTCTTCATAGAGTCCAAGGAGGTATTTCTCAGGTCATTCACACCACCATGGACAATGAAAATGAATTATAGCACAATATGTAACAATGGTCTCTATAACATTATGTTTTAAAATGGAGTGTATTTATAAACATAGTTGTAAATTCTTCTTGATAAATGAATATATCATGGAACAGTCCACATATTCAGACCTGCCATTGATTACAAAGCCCCTTTGGTATGTACATAACCAGGCATATCCAACAACTGGATCATCCTCAGAGGTTCTTTGCTAAAAGAATACATAATGTGTGTAATATGTTCTATGCAGATCCCCTCAGGGCTCTATCCCTGTATTGTGTCTCCTACGGGCTTTTGAAGGGACATCTATGCTTGGCATACAGGACATTGTCAGATCCCACTCTGATGGACCTCCAGCATATTCACAAAACAAACAGCACCAGAATTAAACATTCTAAATAATTACACATTGCTTGTGACATAAATAGCACCTGATGAAAAGAGAGGTATGTATCCCAGAGACTACCCCATCTCTGGAACATGCTTCCCATCCTTGTGAAGCAGAGTTCCTCCCTTACCCAATTCAAGTGCAACTTGGACAATTGGATAGGGAACAGGAAATTCATCCCTGGTATGGCAGCTATACCTCTAATGGACACAGGCAACCTTTAAATGGTTAATCTCCTAGGCCTCTGCTTGTAAATGTTTCATCTCCCAAGCCCTTGCTTACACTTATCAAGGGTATCAGAACTTATCAGAGACTTGGGATGCATGGCTAGGCTTAAAATGGCCCTTGTGGTCATTAGCCTAATAAGCACCTCTGAACATCTCAATCTACTGGTGTTCCACACCATCAGACAGTCATGTATAGTCCCCAGAAAGAATACTTACGTATGGCGAATAAACTGTGTGCTAGCACACTGTGACAAAGGTACTACACTTCAGTTACATATCATTTGAAGATCAGTAGGGAGGTACAGGAAGAAGGGTGTATTGTGCGCAGTTATTGGTGCGATGAAGGCTAGGAACCATAAAGTTATTATGGCCTCTGATGCGCATGTCCTTCACAAACCTAGTAATTGTGTTGCATTCAAGGGAGTAGTCAGCACCATTTTAGATGTGATAATGAGGGCATTGTGTATGCCCTCAGATGCCCATGTATGTGGTCACAGGGCTGACTACTACCTTGCATGTAACACAACTACTGAGTATGTGAAGGACATCCACATCAGAGGCCACAATACCTCCATAGTTCACAGCCTTCATCACACCAATAACTAAGTACAATGGACCCTTCTTCATGTACCTCCCTACACATCTTCCAGTGATGTGTAACTGAAGTGTACCACCTTTGTCACAATGAGCTGTCACACATCTTATTGGCCATACCTAGGTATTCTTTTTGTGGCATAAATATTACTATCTGATAATGAGGGACCCCATCAAATTGTTACACCAGATGTATGTGTGATAGCTCTTCGGTGATGCACACAGTACATACATAGCTGTTTGACAACATTAATGGCATGAGTAACATCCTTGACTGTGTGGATGCTGCCATATAGATATATATGCCATGCATAGCAGTCAACTAGCCTGCATTGATCATAATGTCACATACAGGCATAGCAGTGTCCCTCCTAACACCTCAGCAGATGTTATGGTGCCAGGACAGTGATCATTATTATTCTCATAGACTGTGGACTTGTCATAATAGTTATACAAGTCTGTTTGTGCAGAATCATCTCTGATCACGCTAAATCAAATATATTACGTCAGAGACATGGGATTACTGGTGGTATTATTTTGATATTAGCTATGTTTGTGCTTGCTTCTTTTAATGTTGTCCATGAGCCTCTACCTTTGTCCCACTTTCTGAGATTACACTTATATTCAGGGAAAACAGTTTGCACAGCTTCACAATGTGCACCCTACCCCAATT
Source organism: Protopterus annectens (assembly GCF_019279795.1). NCBI lineage: Eukaryota > Metazoa > Chordata > Ceratodontiformes > Protopteridae > Protopterus > Protopterus annectens. Next base: position 440,560,192 of record NC_056731.1, read on the forward strand.
GTATGTAACATCTCAGATAGATGTCCTCTGCATTGTTTATGTAAAGATGCTTATCTCACTCAGACATCCTCCCCATTGTTATAGCACCTTGTGTGACTGTCACATAATACACATTTTTACTTTGCAGTCCATGAGACTCGTGTTGCTGCTACAGCTGTCTTCCATTGACATGCCCTCATTGCTGTACATTAGGTTATTTCACCTGTCCTCCTTCCCTGTGTTCATTCCTACAATTTTTCTGTGTCCCTATTCAATTCACACACTTCCCCTGAGTGTTTATTTTACATGGCAGTCCATGTACCATTACAGATCATTTACACAACTTCAGTACAGAATGCCAGGAATGGGACTTCACAATCCTCTGCACTGTATACACTGTCCTGTACTGTGTTTGGACCATATACTTAAGTACCATACCTCTCAACTATCCAGATTTCCATAGGGCATCTAGTTTTTGTCTTATTTATCTTTTGGTGTGTTCCTTATCAAAGTTGTGGTTTTCTACTATAGCACTGGCATGATCTCAGGACTGATGTGACTCAGTAATTGCATACACTTGAGTTTTAGACTTAAAATCCTTCAGAAAATATATCTTCACACAAACCCTGTGTTATTCTAGCAGATTTCTAAAGAGCAAATATGTCAGATCTGTCCCTATTTCTGTGTCATTGTCTCCCTATTATGCTGGCCTTTGCCAGAAGTCCTGCATTAAGAAACTAAGAGCTAGGAAAACCATTATCTGTTAAGCCCTGGTGGTCATTGTGGCATTCTGCACAAAACCATGGACTCTCAGTGCTCTGACTTAAACAAGATTGCTTTATGTGTTCACTTACACAGGTTCCTGGCTGACAACACTGTTGCCAACCATGAAACCTTGCTTATTTACATTTAAACATGGTTCAGAGCATGAATATACAATGAGCACTGCTGCTCCCACAAAGCTTACATTGAGTTTACCGAATAACTGCAATGGTGCTAAACTAGCAAAGATTAAAAATGCCTAGAATCTCCAAATGAATGGCATACTTATTATGAATTCTTAGGTAAACTGATAATACAGGTGAATAATGATGCAATGAGTTACATTGTTGGCTACAATTTAGAGATATGCTAAATTAACAAGTACAGAATTGTTAATGATACTTTCAGTCTAATATCTGGGCTTTGTTGATGGATACATATTATAGAATCACAGGAGGTTACTAGGCTAATGGCCCTGGGGCCCTTACAGGTCTATCCAAGAGTATATCCCCAAAATAGAAACTTCAGTCAGCACCTGTCACCCTGTCAGTGAGGAACAAAGGTGGAACCCCTGGGTTAAATTTGTGGTTTCCCATCCACTCATCAAGGTTGCGCTTGAAGAGGGTCAGTGAGGTACTCTGTTCGACATGTATGGGAAGTCTATTCCAGAGATGGGGCAGCCTCTGGGAGACAAACCTGTCTGTCCAGCAGGTTTTGTTGATGTTGTATATTAGATTTAGGCCTTTCAAGCAGGTAATGGATGCGGAGTTAGACTTAAGGATATGGAGCATCTCAAGTAGGGTAGGGTCCGATATTGCCTTGTAGGTGAGACACAGATCACCTCTGAGCAATCTGTATGATACAGAGTAGAGTGATAGTGATTTCAGCCTGTCCACATAGGACAGGTGTTGGAGACCATGGATTCTCTTTGTGAGGTATTTCTATGGCTTTTCCAGTTGGTGCAGGTGTTTGGAGACGTACATACCAATACTCAATTATTGACCTAATGAGGGAGGAGTACAGAAAGGTAATAACCTTCTTTTGTCTGGATGTAAGTTCCTTTACTTATGAGATGAACCAAGTAAAAGGCTTTTCTGACTACTGCCACTACATGATGATTAAATGTGAGACTGCTGTCAACCTGAGTACCCAGATCTCTCACCACAGGTTGTGTGCTTAGGAGGTTGCTGTTGATGTGGTAATCAGTATGGGCTGTGTTTTTGCCAAATGGTATGATAATACATTTTTTTGCATTTAACTTAAGGCCATGACTTTGGCACCAGTCATTTGTTGCTATGAGACCCTCTTGCAGTATGTCAACATCATTTGGGGGAGTCAGTGACAGCACCAAACTTACAGTCATCTGCAAACTTGGTTATCCACAGGCCTTTTGTCTTTACCTGGACCACTGAGAAGCAGATGACAAACAGCAGGGGTCCCAGGACAGATCCCTGGGGAATACCACTAGAGACAGGTCTGCTGTCAGAGGTGGAGGCACCTATTTTGACCCTGTGGGTCCTATAGGTGAACCAGTTGGCCACCCACCTGATGAAATAGGGATTTATGGCAAGTTGTGTTAGCTTTTCAATGATGCCTGAGTGGGGATTGTGTCAAAGGCTTTGCCCATGTCAAGGTACGCTGTATGTACTGACTTTCCCTCACCCAAGGCCTTGGTGACAGTCTCAAAGAGGTCAACCAAGTTCAACAGGCAAGATCTGCCATTGATGAATCCAAACTGAGTGGGATCAAGTGCTTGGAGACTGCCGATGTCCTTGTTTATGAGATTCATAATAATACTCTCAATGGCTTTACAGATCAGACTTGTCAAGCTAATGGGGGCGATAGTTTCCAGGGTCAGTAGCAGCACCACCTTTGTGCAAGAGGATGACAATGGCAGTTCTCCACTCTGCTGGAATGAAGCCTGTACGTAGGCTATGGTTGAATAGGGTACTCAATGGTGAAGCTAGTTCTTGCTGGAGATGGTACAGAATACAACCTGGGATACTAACAAGTCCCATGGAAGCTGTGTTCTTTGCCTTGGATAGGGCCTTTAACGCTTGATATACAGAGATGTAAGGTACGGGACAAATATCGGGGATGTTGAATGGGCCTTTGGGGGGATAGGGGGTGAAGTTTGCACTGAACCTATCTGCTAGCAGGTTGGCTAAGTCAACAGGATCAGGATCATTAAGTACTAATTCAGAACAAACCTGGGCTTTGCCATGGAGGCTCCTGATGTAACTGAAGAAGGCTTTGTGGTTTCCCTTTGCTTTGGAGGCTAGTTTCAATTCATAATTGGCTTTGGAGGTTTTCACTAGTGATCTAATCTGCTTATTGAGGCTGAGGAGGGAGTTTTTCCAGTGTGGAATTTGTTCCTTTTTACCCTTGGACAACAGTTTCTTCCTTTTGTTATAAAGCCTGTTAATAGAGGATGTCTACCAAACAGGTTTGTGTTTTCTTCAGGAGCAGGTTTTAGTTCTGTTGGGTATGGCTGAGTTCATGCAGTCCTACAGGTGCTTGCATACTGCATTGGTGTACTGTTCATCATAGTTGTCTACATCCTCTGAGAGGGGTGTAAAGCTACTGATACCCTCCCTTAGGAGGTTGTAGTCAGCTTTTGAGAAGCTTTTTAGCCTGGTTATGCCTGGAAGGGGATGATTGGGTGGGATAGAAACTGCAAATGAGACAGACTAATGATCAAATCTCACCAGGGAAGAACATACTATGGGAGTGGTGCAGTGGTCGCTCATATTGGTGAGAACCAAGTCCAGAATGTTATCTCCCCTTGTGGGGGATGAGATGAGCTGGTCTAGTGCATTAGAGCTGATGAAGTCAAGGGATCATTGGGTGAGTGCATTAGTGCAAGAAGAGTTCACACAGTCTATGGTGGGGTAGTTGAAGTCACCAAGGATCAGGTGTTAGGAGGTACCTTAGTGGTGTCAAGTAGGTCCAGAGAAGAGGAGTGGGTGTCCTGAATCATGGAAGGGGTCTATAGCTGGCTATAACTTGGATGGGTATCTTGCCAACTGTCAGATGCACCTGGAGTAATTTCAGTGCATCATGCTGGCAAACCAGTCTGAAGGTGTGCCTGTCCTTAATGAAGATAGATGGTCTTCCTGACCTCATTTTGGGGTTGGAATATGTGGAATGAGGTATAGCCTGGTAAAACAGGGCTGCTCTCCACAGCCCTGAACCAAGTTTCCATGACCACACAAACATCGGCATCTTCCAGTGCCTAAAAAAGGCACAATGGGGGAGGTAAGAGTCTTGGCCAGGATCTGGACTCCCAGTGGTGACAGGTGGAGACCATCTCTGGCAAAGCATTGAGGCCTTTCAATAATGTCATCCCAGGCAGACAGATACTGGATCCCCTTGGAAAGACACCAGAAATTAAGCCAATTGTTGAATTCAGTTATTTTTTGTTTGTATTATGGTCTCATTCTTGGTGAAGGTAAAATGCTGCTTAGGGCTAGGGTCGTACCTGCCTGGGACACATACTCCGAGATCTCAATCATGTCTCTCTTCATAGAGTCCAAGGAGGTATTTCTCAGGTCATTCACACCACCATGGACAATGAAAATGAATTATAGCACAATATGTAACAATGGTCTCTATAACATTATGTTTTAAAATGGAGTGTATTTATAAACATAGTTGTAAATTCTTCTTGATAAATGAATATATCATGGAACAGTCCACATATTCAAACTTTGATATTGATAAAAGGTGTCCGGTTAAATTTTAATTGATTGACTTGCAGGCATTTAATTATATCTGAGAGGAATAATCACTGAAAAGTCATCATTTTGGGGTTCAGTTAAACTACTAGATAGCAGTATCATTAAGGTGAAAAACAAAAAGAGAAAGAAGATAAGGTAGTTGTGAGGAATGTTTAATGTTAAACTAGTATGGCCAAGCTGAACAGATGCAAAATGGCATTCTAAGTTTTTTATCATTTATTTTGTTGAAAGTCTCTTGGGAATCGATAATGGATATAAGTAATACTTTCAACTAAAACATTTGGTTATGTCAGAGAATAATTGCATGGATTATAGTTGAGTAATCTATTCTGACTATGCCAGGCATTATGTTTTTCTTTGTACTTGCAAAAAAAAACAGAGGAAGTCTAAATGATGTTAAATGCATGAATTTGAGGTGTTTGCCCCTTTAGTCACTAGTGATTGAGATTGGTAGGCTAAGACTTGATTTTCATCCTAAAGATTATTGTGGTGAGCAGACTGGGCACATTTTTCCAAGGAGAACATGAGCTAAGTTGACAGAAGAAAGCTTGGCATGCTTGGAGAAGATGGTTGTGATTTGTTATTTCAAAATATTGTGAATGGTTAAGAATTATGATGTTGGAGTCACTTCCCTGAGTGGGATAAAGCCTGAGGCTGATTATGGCTGTGAGGGTGCCTTTTTAAATTGTTTCATATAGAAGTGTTTGATGTATTTAATTTTACAAGTATGAGCTATTATACTCTATAAGTCTACCTCAGACAATGATGTGATGGCAAGTGTGTTTTTCAGCAACCAAATAAATGTATTAAGAGCATTGGGTAGGCTCTGAATGACCTGCATTAAGCTGGACAGTGAAGTAATCTTAATGCAGTTTACAGTAGAGAGCTGATTATCCAAACTAATTGGGACCTAGGGTAGTTCAGATAATCAAACTATTTGGATCAAACATAATATTGAACTGGATAAAAAAACTTCTAAAAATGTTTTTGATTAACATTAAACAAGAAGAATAAAACAAATATACTGTAAGTACAAAATGATATAGTATATTATTGTAGTACAAGCTCAAATAACGTATAATGTTTACATATTCAGACTTTATGCTTTTTCCTACCTGAAAACGTTGAGAGGCTGCATTCGGATAATTGACATTTTGGATAATCAATGTTTGGATAATTAACTCTCTACTGTATTTAGAGCCTCACCAGCAGAACTAATCACACTTCAAATCATTGTAGACAGGACAATTTAAAAGTCTGTTAAAGGAATCATGTCCGCTGATGATCACCTAAGATTCCTCAATATACTTAATGATCTCCTTATCAACAAAAAATATTTTATCCTGAGTGACTAACTATCCAGTAATAAACTAGAATATCTATACTTCCAGTGTATGGTATGCCCAGAATTTGTTAGCCTTAACAAAGAAAAAATTTCTGGAGTACATTGTAAATAACCTACCAGAAGACACAATATTCTTGATTTAGTCTTTGTGAATATATCTAGCTCATGCAATACCTCTCTGTTGATCACTTCTCTAGTGAAGTCTAAACAAAAATTGTAATACTCACCTTCAAAATTGCAAAAAAAACACAGAAAATGTCTCTTAATATAAAGATTATAAACAGTCTAAGCTCATCCTATTCTACAATGTATTGTCAAATTTTCTTATGTTTGGACTAGCCCCAACTTAAACACAACAGCTAAGGACAACAAGGAATTCTATATCCATTTAGATAATAGCATAGACATTGGAGTCCCTACTAGAGCAAAATATCATGAAGAGTTCAGAAATAAACCTCAGAGTCATCCATCAACACTTATTTATTTATGCACTTACTTACTTATTTACAATTTAGTTGCCATGGTACAGCACTATTTAAATTAGGACCAATTTCAGGCTCAGCCTAGGTTATAGTCAAAAAGTAACACCAAACCTCAAACGTCATCAAAGACAGTGAAGAAACAATTAATGCATAGTGGTCAGTACATAAGCACAGTAACATTCAATAATTCTGTTTTTAATGGTTTAAAAACTATTACTTAGAAGAGTGATAATTTGAGGTGAAAAAATACAACAGGTTAAATGGGTCACAGTAATCAAACAAGTAAAGTACAGTTGTTTATACGTAATCACAGTAACCTTATATAGTGATTTTGTAGTGTGAAAAATTGAAGTGATACAAAATGCAGTTAGTTAAATGAGGATGATAAAGCTGTGGTCATAACATGGTGGACATATAGTATGAAGTAAGAACAACAAACATTAGTATATATATATATATATATATATATATATATATATGCATATATAGATGTTTCTAGACAGAAAGATAAAGAAGATAATCATCAGACACCATTTATAAGGGATGCCAACCACAACCTGCTTACCAGTGCACAGAATATAAAGGTGCATAGAGGAGTACTTCCAGCAATTTCTGTTTGACGAAAACCCCAAAGAAGCTGTATTGCTCCACACACAGCCTTTGATGAAAAAAGAAGAAGAAGAGGAGCCCATCCAAGAACTAGTAAGAACAGAATTAAGGAAAATGAACTCAGGAAAGTAGCAGATGCAGATGATGAAATGGCAGCCATGATCAAGATGTTGGGTGAGTTAGGAGAGGAATAGCTTCTGTGGGTACTCATAACAGTATGGAGAGAAGGAAGCATCCCAGATGACTGGAGAATAAGCATACTAGTGCCAGTGTACAAGAACAAAGAAGAGATTCATAACTGTGGGCAGTATAGAGGTATCAAACTCCTGTCACACTACATGAAAGTTCTGGACAGAATAATCGATAAATGAATACTCAATGCAGCAAAAAGTAAGACAGAAAGTGAATTGTTAGAATTCAGATCATGATGTAGCACAATCAAACCAGTGTGTGCACTGAGACAGATAGTTGAGAAGGAGCTAGAGATGAAGAAAGAGTCCAACTGGGCATTCCTAGTCTTAGAGAAAGCATATGACAAGGTCCCATGAAAGCTGATTTGGACAGTCCTGCAGTGATTCAAAGTCCCAGAATCATTGGTAGAATTAGTGCAAGCTATGTACAAGGACCCAGTGACTCAACAAACAGTGTTTGGTCTTACAGAGAGGTTCCCAGTGGGAGTGGGTGCACACCAGGGTTCAGCTCTGAGCTCACTGCTGCTCATACTGGTGATAGACATCATTAGTAAACAGGTAAGAGGGGGCAGACTGATAAAACTGCTGTATGCAGACAATGTGGCACTACAGGCAGGCTCTGAACAAGAACTTCAGCAATGGGTAAGAGAATGGAATGGAAAACTGAAGGCACATTGGATGAAACTGAGTACAGATAAGACAGTTGTAATGACAGCAAATGGGGGAAATCAGAAGAAGCTGAGAAATGAGATAGAATGGAAGATAGTGGAACAGGATAAGAGCTTCAAGTACCTAGGAGGGATGGTTGAGGAGAAGTCTGAATGAAGAGGTAAAAACTAGAATCAGAGGGTTTGCAGCCAAGTGGCACAGAGTGTCAGGGATGGTGCCTGATAGAAGAATGCCAAAAAAGATGAAAAGTAAGGTGTATAAAA